>NC_069138.1:11654351-11826679 GCF_026914265.1 Mya arenaria | reverse complement strand
TTGGTTGCTCGGTGGCAATGGTGTGCGAAAACTGCCCCGGGCACTATCCTAAGTGCTGTAGAATGCCAATGCGGATGTATTGGCAGTGTTTTTCGCAATAAAAAAGTTTGACGTTCGGGGTGTGCGGGGGCGGCAGACCAGGGTGCAATGTGTTGCTCGGTGGCAATGGTGTGCGAAAACTGCCCCGGGCACTATCCTAAGTGCTGTAGAATGCCAATGCGGATGTATTGGCAGTGTTTTTCGCAATAAAAAAGTTTGACGTTCGGGGTGTGCGGGGGCGGCAGACCAGGGTGCAATGTGTTGCTCGGTGGCAATGGTGTGCGAAAACTGCCCCGGGCACTATCCTAAGTGCTGTAGAATGCCAATGCGGATGTATTGGCAGTGTTTTTTCGCAATAAAAAAGTTTGACGTTCGGGGTGTGCGGGGGCGGCAGACCAGGGTGCAATGTGTTGCTCGGTGGCAATGGTGTGCGAAAACTGCCCCGGGCACTATCCTAAGTGCTGTAGAATGCCAATGCGGATGTATTGGCAGTGTTTTTCGCAATAAAAAAGTTTGACGTTCGGGGTGTGCGGGGGCGGCAGACCAGGGTGCAATGTGTTGCTCGGTGGCAATGGTGTGCGAAAACTGCCCCGGGCACTATCCTAAGTGCTGTAGAATGCCAATGCGGATGTATTGGCAGTGTTTTTCGCAATAAAAAAGTTTGACGTTCGGGGTGTGCGGGGGCGGCAGACCAGGGTGCAATGTGTTGCTCGGTGGCAATGGTGTGCGAAAACTGCCCCGGGCACTATCCTAAGTGCTGTAGAATGCCAATGCGGATGTATTGGCAGTGTTTTTCGCAATAAAAAAGTTTGACGTTCGGGGTGTGCGGGGGCGGCAGACCAGGGTGCAATGTGTTGCTCGGTGGCAATGGTGTGCGAAAACTGCCCCGGGCACTATCCTAAGTGCTGTAGAATGCCAATGCGGATATATTGGCAGTGTTTTTCGCAATAAAAAAGTTTGACGTTCGGGGTGTGCGGGGGCGGCAGACCAGGGTGCAATGTGTTGCTCGGTAGCAATGGTGTGCGAAAACTGCCCCGGGCACTATCCTAAGTGCTGTAGAATGCCAAGTGCGGA
Source organism: Mya arenaria (assembly GCF_026914265.1). NCBI lineage: Eukaryota > Metazoa > Mollusca > Bivalvia > Myida > Myidae > Mya > Mya arenaria. Next base: position 11,825,566 of record NC_069138.1, on the reverse strand, counting down.
TGTATTGGCAGTGATTTTTCGCAATAAAAAAGTTTGACGTTCGGGGTGTGCGGGGGCGGCAGACCAGGGTGCAATGTGTTGCTCGGTGGCAATGGTGTGCGAAAACTGCCCCGGGCACTATCCTAAGTGCTGTAGAATGCCAATGCGGATGTATTGGCAGTGTTTTTCGCAATAAAAAAGTTTGACGTTCGGGGTGTGCGGGGGCGGCAGACCAGGGTGCAATGTGTTGCTCGGTGGCAATGGTGTGCGAAAACTGCCCCGGGCACTATCCTAAGTGCTGTAGAATGCCAATGCGGATGTATTGGCAGTGTTTTTCGCTATAAAAAAGTTTGACGTTCGGGGTGTGCGGGGGCGGCAGACCAGGGTGCAATGTGTTGCTCGGTGGCAATGGTGTGCGAAAACTGCCCCGGGCACTATCCTAAGTGCTGTAGAATGCCAATGCGGATGTATTGGCAGTGTTTTTCGCAATAAAAAAGTTTGACGTTCGGGGTGTGCGGGGGCGGCAGACCAGGGTGCAATGTGTTGCTCGGTGGCAATGGTGTGCGAAAACTGCCCCGGGCACTATCCTAAGTGCTGTAGAATGCCAATGCGGATGTATTGGCAGTGTTTTTCGCAATAAAAAAAGTTTGACGTTCGGGGTGTGCGGGGGCGGCAGACCAGGGTGCAATGTGTTGCTCGGTGGCAATGGTGTGCGAAAACTGCCCCGGGCACTATCTTAAGTGCTGTAGAATGCCAATGCGGATGTATTGGCAGTGTTTTTCGCAATAAAAAAGTTTGACTTTCGGGGTGTGCGGGGGCGGCAGACCAGGGTGCAATGTGTTGCTCGGTGGCAATGGTGTGCGAAAACTGCCCCGGGCACTATCCTAAGTGCTGTAGAATGCCAATGCGGATGTATTGGCAGTGTTTTTCGCAATAAAAAAGTTTGACGTTCGGGGTGTGCGGGGGCGGCAGACCAGGGTGCAATGTGTTGCTCGGTGGCAATGGTGTGCGAAAACTGCCCCGGGCACTATCCTAAGTGCTGTAGAATGCCAATGCGGATGTATTGGCAGTGTTTTTCGCAATAAAAAAGTTTGACGTTCGGGGTGTGCGAGGGCGGCAGACCAGGGTGCAATGTGTTGCTCGGTGGCAATGGTGTGCGAAAACTGCCCCGGGCACTATCCTAAGTGCTGTAGAATGCCAATGCAGATGTATTGGCAGTGTTTTTCGCAATAAAAAAGTTTGACGTTCGGGGTGTGCGGGGGCGGCAGACCAGGGTGCAATGTGTTGCTCGGTGGCAATGGTGTGCGAAAACTGCCCCGGGCACTATCCTAAGTGCTGTAGAATGCCACTGCGGATGTATTGGCAGTGTTTTTCGCAATAAAAAAGTTTGACGTTCGGGGTGTGCGGGGCCGGCAGACCAGGGTGCAATGTGTTGCTCGGTGGCAATGGTGTGCGAAAACTGCCCCGGGCACTATCCTAAGTGCTGTAGAATGCCAATGCGGATGTATTGGCAGTGTTTTTCGCAATAAAAAAGTTTGACGTTCGGGGTGTGCGGGGGCGGCAGACCAGGGTGCAATGTGTTGCTCGGTGGCAATGGTGTGCGAAAACTGCCCCGGGCACTATCCTAAGTGCTGTAGAATGCCAATGCGGATGTATTGGCAGTGTTTTTCGCAATAAAAAAGTTTGACGTTCGGGGTGTGCGGGGGAGGCAGACCAGTGCTGTAGAATGCCAATGCACACAACTAATTATGACAGCAACTCATCCTGTCTCAGTGCCTACAACATTGGAGTCAATTTCCTTAGAGTTTTGCGTTTTCAAAGTTGTATGATGTATGTTAATGCCTGCTTCATTGTGCACATTCTTTGCCTGATTCTTTAATGTCATCAATATGTTCCTTTGGTATTTTATGTGTGCCATTCGGTTAAGACATTTGCATTGACAGCCTAGAATAGAGCTCTGCTAGATGCATGTATGTGCTAGGTTATTTGCTATATATATATATATAAATAAATGGCAGTTTTTTCATGAATGTTCATATTTCTAACAATTACTATTGATTTACGAACGATAAGATGCCGTTGCTTATCAGTTCATCCTCAATCTGATTCAGGAGATAATGTGTCTAGTTTTTATTTTTCCTTTAATTTCAGTTTTTACTTTCCTCTGTCTTATTATGTTTGTTCATGATTAGCTGCGGTTTTATCTTTGTATAATAGTTTATGACATTGTCATTCCTGTAAATGTGCTAGTATTAACGCATTATATGTGATATTTGAATATCTAATTTGTTCTAAAACACGACATTTCTGTGATTTTTTTTCATAAAAAACATATGTTTCTAAATATAGTAACACATATTTAGTAACACATTTGTACAGGATTTCTGTGATTATTTGGATGACTCAGCAATTATTACTATTGAGGTCCGAGTCGATAATCGACTTTCATTAAGCGTCACGTCGAACGTTCGTACGTGAATTAGATTTTACTCTCCAAATCAAATTTTGTGACTGCGAAATAATGTCTTAGGTAAATAATCCAAATTTATTGAACTGCTTGAACAGACTGCGCATTGAGGAAACTATACTAATGTTTCATAACCAGTGCGGACTGTAAGAGCGCCTTTTGTTTATTCAGCGTTGACATTCTAAAAACAAGACAAAGAAAGCGTCATAATTGATTCACTTGTAAACCAACAACTGTACATTTATGTTGACATCAATAATACGAGGTAGTAGCTAATTTAGGGCGTTTTTGTTGATACCAAACCAGTTTCAGTTTTAGTGTCAATGGTTTCAGCAGTTTCGAACTCGGTTTTGATAGTTTGGCTTGAAGTAACAAATGCATGGTTTTGTGTACAGTTTAAACAACATGGTGGAGCTACTGCATGAAGCCATTATTTCTAGTTATAAATAAATTACCTTTATCACTTAGCTCATTCGCCCATTGTAAGGCATTGTTATCAAAAAGGATTGAGTTCCAACAAAGGTGGTTGATCACTTTCCGCCATGTTGGTTTCAAAGTAAACTAGTTTTCGGATGGAACGAACCGATGAAACCGCCTACGGTAGAGGTTTCGATAGTTTCGAAAACCGGTTTCGGTTTTCGTTAAAAAAACGATAAAACTTGTTTTGGTTTTATTTGAAACTGTAACAACAAATGCACAGTTCGTGAAACCGAAACCAGTTTATAACCAACAAAAACGCCCTTAAGTTCAAACAGTAGTTCTATTTGCTACACGTTAATGTTTATTTTTGGTGTGTACCTGGCTGTTCAAATGCACGCGGGAGATGCAGTCGGCTGGGCCTGATCGTCTCAGTTTACATGTTTCCAAAAGAGAAAAAGCGTTAAGATTTTTAGCTTTACAGAATAAGACGAGGGGAAATGAAGGAGAGCAAGGTTGTTCCATTTGTGCCAAGGATGTGCACCATTCACTTTAAAGGAGGTAAAAAAATATTACATTTTCCCTTATATTTGTAAATAGTCAGTGTTGTGAAGAGTACTCGTGCCCTTAATGAAGCAGGAGTTCAAATCATATGTATATAGTATCCCAAATTGGGGTTATTTTAACTTGATTCTCCATGATGATAATTTGTAAAATGGATACAGTAGACGCCTGCCTTTGAGCAAATTAAAATCAATGAATATTTCTTGACACCAAGTCATTTCTAGAATTTAACCTTAATTTTACGAGCTTTTATTTTTTAACTGCTTATTCAACGTCAACTTTTACATACATAAGGTGTTTTTACTTTCAAGATACTAAATTGTAATTTTATCATCTTTCAGAAAAGAAAGTTAATTAACCAGCTCATGTAGCCAACCATCTTTCCGAGAAACTCTGCCATCAAAAGGTCAACTCAACGGTCAAAAGCAGCTGGTATGATATTTTCCTTACATATTTTTTCATTGTAGATGTAACAAAGTGAATAAAGATAAGTGTGTTTGTGTTTCATTAAAGATTATGTCTATATCTACCTTGTGTCGACTGAAGGATCAAGGGAAATATGGATAGAGAAATCTCTTAATAAGCAAAACATAAAAAATGGTAAAGTTCCAGTTCTCTTTCGCGAAAATCTCTATTTAAATTATGTTATTATATGCAGTGCACTTTTATAAATATGAAGTTCCACTCAAAGACTTTAACATAAGGTTTAAAAATGAAACTCATAAAATTATGTACTTGCATATTTCAGATATGTACACTCTATCTCCATCTACCGTGAAGAAGATGCCCAGAAAAAAAGAAACTTCAACTTCAATTAGGCGACCATCAGCATCAATTCTGAACTTGGAAACACTGTGTGGAATGGTGACCTTACCTATGTGGCATGTGGAATGAATAAAAATGGTTTCAGATGCAGAGACTGTAGATAATTTAAAGGGAAAAACATGAGTCTTGATGTTTAAACAACTTGAGAACATAAAGGACAACCCCGCCAAATTTCAATTTTACACAAAACATGCCCAATTACCAAGTATTTCAAGCTCTCGCTCAGTACTTGCAGACTAGAATACGTGGTGGGAACCTGAAGTATTGGAAAGGATCAAGAGGGACATCAACATCGTCATCAAATAAACGAGGGCCTGAGCGAAAATTAACTTTTGAGGAGGAACTTTTTATTGTGTTTTATTGCGCGTGTTAAACATAAACTTGGAAATTTTAACGAGATCTTGGCCATGACTTTTGACATTAGTCCAACACATGTATCGAGTAAATTCACAACACACATCGACATGTTAGAAAATGGACTGAAGATTCAATTCGAAATGCAGGCATCTGCTGAAGACAAGCCAAGTGCTTTCAGGACTTTAGAAATTTAAAGGTGGTACTTGATTGCACTGAGCTAATGGCACAGAGAGCAGCAAACTTGGATGTCAGGAAAAAACTGTCTCCACCTACTAACATTATGATCCCGCAAAGTTTCTTGTAGGCCTCTCACCAAATTAAATTGTTAAATTTGTATCCGGAGCCTATGGTGGATTGGTACAGACAGAAAAATGACATTAAATAGTAAAGGGTTCATGGACAATCTTAAACCCGGTGATTCCGTCATGGCTCAATGCTGCCATAGAATTCAAGAAGAAGGGTTTCCAACTTCTTATTCTCGACTTCAAAGGATGTGATCGGGCGAAAATCACAGCAGAGGAGGCCATACGATCTGAATATATTTCAAAGGCCAGGATTCATGTGGAACGAATCATTCAAATAATAACGACATTTTACTTATAGAAATGACCTTGTGTTTGAAAATGCAGGACATTATTAACCAGGTATTTTTTGTATATGCATACTTAACAAACTTTCAAATGCCAATTGTAAGGAACTGAATTTAAAAAGCACTCTATGATGGACTTGACAAATGTGCTAAGCTTATCTTTATGAAGTTTGCTGAAGTGAATAGGTCTTGTATGTTAGTATATCCGAGTTTTGTTTCATGCCCTTAATGTTTTCTCTATCTTGATGTTGCTTTATTTATTGAGCTATACTATTCTGTGAATAGTTAAAATTTCATGTATCATGAAAATAAAACTTTAAAATGGTAACTTTTCTTCAAACCATCAGTGCATGCTATACAGAATTAAAACTTGATTTTACCAGCTTAGTTAAAAGTTTACTACTTAAGATAAGTCAAAATGTCACAGCCTCCACAACTGGGATAATCACACCCAACCCTTGCATTGCTATTTTTTTATGTCACCAGGATCTTTAGGAAGGACTTTGAGGCACTGATCACATTTGTATAGCATCTGCTGTGATAAAAGGGCTGAGGTTGTTGGTAATGATACTTCCGGTGTAAGATCAGATGGGTTATTTTCGTCAGCACCATAGTTGTGTCAATCCCAGGATCTTACAAGGCATGTTGATCATCAACAATATCCACCAATGGTTGACATGGGCATCAGAGGAAATCAACAGAGCTGGTGCCAGAAGAAAAACTGACATGCTGACTGTAACCGATTTCTGTAGCAATCCACGTAAAATTTCACAGTTACGAGTTTTAGATCTGTTGTTGTCCATATGACAAGATTGGCAAGAGGAAAGCCTGTAATGCCAAAAAGACCTTAAATCTGCGCAAAACACCCGTCATGATATTGTTCTTAAGCTGTAAAGTGTTGTTCTCCTTAACGAGGTATTTTATGAAATTTTTATTAATTCCCTCTTCCACAGTCAAATTCCTGGATTTATAGGGACATTTGATCCCATGCAGTCACTTCATTTCACTGTGGCATTGGTATTTTGCTATTACATCCGCAGTTTGACAAAATTGATTTTATTAGAAACCATTAACCCATGTTCTTCGATGCGCAAACTAGAGTGAAATTTAGACAATTTCTGTAAATACATGTGTTTTGCCTTTTCCTCATGTTTTCTTCCCCATTTTGCTGCAGGCACTTTGGCAAGATAGTCTTTATCACTTTGGCTTATTATTTTATTACCGACAATTGGTCGTACTTTTTTTCCACATATTAAATTACGTTATGAAATTGTGTTAGTGTGTTGCAACCTTGCCTTTGTTCCTTCCATTCTGGATTGTTGGCCTGAACAATTGTTATTTCATCTACTTGTCTCCTGTCGGCACTATATGTAGTTACCTTTTGGGTAAAGTGACTGACTTCATCAGCAAACCCTGCTTCTGAAGGTACCTTGAAGACCTTGTGGTCTATCCTTGTGACGGGAGGAGGGGTGGTCCGGATGTTTACTTCTGATGAATATGCAAGCAGGGCATCATTTTCCAGCATGGTGTCTTCCAGTTGTATATGAGTTTGTTCATAGTCCTTTTCTGAGCCTCCCTACTCTACTCTTTCATTTCACTTTCTTGGTAAATATATAATTTTGTTATTGTAGATCTAAACTATGCTTATCTATTTCATCATTTATTAATAATTTAACTTTCTTCAACCTTGCTGCTTGTGTAATGTTACGTAACATAAAAAAAAATCATTTATTATGTCATATCCAGCCTTCTTTTTCTACTCATCATTCCTTTTGTAATGTTACCTAAACACGTTTTTCTTTTCATTTATTTTCAGGCTAAGATCATGAGGGATGTGAGGCCGGAGGACCGGGACTCGAAGAAGTGGAAGAGGAGGATTGGCCTCATCTTCAAGGAAGATGTAACTAAAATATAAACATGTTGTACCTCACTTGATTTTGTAAAACTACCTTTATATTTGAACATTTACTAGGCAATCTTTCAAGTCATAAAATGCAGATATTATGAGGTGGCATTATACTTAAAGGATGTTTTATATTTGTCATGGATATTATGAAAATGAAGAATTAAAGAAAATGCACCATTTTTAGTGACAAGACTGATGATAACGTCAGGACATTTATGTAGTAAGCATTCCATGGAACCTTATGCTCAGTTTTCCTGCTACAGCATGCAAGAAGATGATAACTCCGGAGATCCAATAAAAGGTTACTAGAGAAAAATTAGATAATTGAAATACATATATTTATTACAGAACCTGAGGAAGGTGATTTTCCCTGTACATGGCAGTGCCATCCCTGGAGTACAGTCTTTGGGAGCTTGCGGTTCGGGTGGAGGACAATTTGTCTACCCGCATTGTAAAAACTATGATCAAGGTCCTGCCTGACCGCAAGAGGGATGCGCTTGAAACCCTTAAAAAGGGAATGAACAACTTCAAAAGTTGGATGTGAGCATTTGTTTACCATTAAATGATATTCTGAACTAATGAAATTAAATTTACTTTGGTAATTGCTAAGGTATTGCAAAGTGAAACAATTTTTTGTGGGGAAATCATTTAAAAGGATCTAAGGCCATCAAGCAAGTTTTTGCTGTCACCTGATTCTAGTTACCCGTAGCATTTCTGTAATGAGAAATTTATCAAATATGTTTTAACTTTTTTTTAATATATTTATAATAATCCTTGTCGTACCGTTCTAGGTAGGAAAAACCTAAGAACATTCTTTTTAAAATTCAATATTTTTATGTTTTATCAGATGGTTAATAAAAAAACATTCATTTCAGTGCCAGTGTGAAGTCTGTGGAAGTGGAGGAACAATCCAATAAGCGAAAGGTAGGAAAAATATAAACTATATACGTCTGAGTGGTCATGTTTCATAAATAACTGTTTTTACATAAGAGAAAAAGAATGTACCTAAAATAATTTCAAAAGAAAAGTGTTTGGTCTATGTGCCTTAAAAAAATAAAAATAAGCAACAGTCATGAAATTAATGTTATTTTAAAGATTGCAGCTTTGTTATTTTGACAAATTTAAAGCCCAAAAAGAAAACTAAATATGTAACGTCTTTTAGGACAGAAAAAATAAGTTTGTCTAAATGTCTTCTTTTCAGGCTGAAGATGATGTTGAGGTTCTGCAGGAGAAAGCAGTGGATTCATCACCATCTCTTGAATTAGAAGAGTTAAGGGTCATTATAAAATAGTTTCAAAAGTAACATATTTATATAATTAATATTATTGATCTTGCTTTAAATTGCTTTTCTGGTTTTCAAAGTACTCAGAGGTCAAATTAAGGTGGCCTTGTCATAGCCTTGTTGTTAGGTTCTCTGGCATGTAAACCTTCTGCAGAATGTTTTGTTGTGATAAAAAATACTTCAACTTGGAATAATTGAACCAGTGACAATATGTAAATATGCCGAGAAGTGGTCATTAGGACCTCAGATAGTTAAATAATATCTGTAAATGATTGAGTTTGCTTCCAGAAGCATTACAATGACATCAAGGAAGCCTTCAACCGCCTGAAGGAAGAATAGTCCATGAAAGAAGTAAGTTCTGATTACTTTCAGTTATATTGGGATTGGTTGAGTAAATGATTTTGTTTAGACAAATGAGTACCCTAGATGTAGTTCAGGGTATGTTCATATTCTTAGTTTTTGATGTAATGAATTTTTGAAAGAAGCAAGAAAAGTAAAGAATTTGATGGTGATAGTTTAAAAAGTTTTGTATTTCAATGTTACTTATGTTATCATATTGCAGGGCTTCAGTGATGGGGAGGAGGTATCTGCCAAGTGGGTTGAGGACGGCCAGACCATTTGGTATGATGCTGTTATATCATAAAGAAAGGTAATGTGTTTTGCTTTTACATTTAGTTCAAAACCACTCACATCAGTTCTAAATAGAAAAAAAAATGTTTCACACAATAACTAAGGTTTTTAAGTAGAAATATCCCAAACACGATGTTGGGATTTTCTTCCTGCCACAATTGGTCAAAAAGGCTTTGCCCCAGGATGAGTACTATTAACCATCACAAGCTTCAAGTGTGACAATGCGAAAAGGAACATAAAATTGGAATTAAGTAACAATTGGAACTACCCTAATTTTATTCACTAGATTTATTTACTATTTACATTCCAACATGACAGTGTCTGTATGCTCTAACTTGAATACACATTCATATGGTTGTCTGGTAACGCTACAAATAAATTTAAAAAATGACATAACATGTTAATGGCACACCCGATATGGAAGATCCATGTTAAATTCACGTATACTTTTGTTCATATTGAACAGAAAATACATTGCTTTTTAGTTTAATTGAACAAGAACCATAACTCTAGCAAAGCCTACTACTGTCACTGTCTTTTCTTAGCTTGTCTAATTTTTAACCAAATGTGAGGCTATTGGCGTCACTTGATTGTCATCATTGTCATTTTTGGAGGCGTTTTGTCTGTAGGTCACTTTGAAACTTGGGGGAACTTGTTCATCTTGAACGCCTCTTCACACTGTACCCTTAAAATTCTGTCTCATGAATTTTAGCCTCTTTTGATAATTGGACATAGTTTCTTCAAATATTAATGTATTGAATTCAATATTTTTCACAGACAATATTGGATAATACCATCAAGAATTCAAACATGTTTTTGAGTCACACATTTGGATTGGTAGGGAGAGAGTTGGCGATATATAAGTATTCTTTGACTTTTTTAATTTTAAAGTGACACTCTTATTCAAAATCAGTACAAACACATTTATAACAAACGTGCATTTTGAGTTATAAATCTTTAACTACTTACTAAATAATGCATTTATGGAACCTATCAATAACTGTTAACACGATTGTAACCGTGTATTTAATAGCTGAAAACGCAAAAAAAATATTAAATGATTGGTGAGTGTTACAAGATTTACTGTGATTTACTTTTGTCGTATAAGGTAGAAATACCGTGTTTCCTGCATCTTTCTTTCAAATTAAATTATGTATCCTTCATAAGAACCATTGTTTTTGATATTTTAATCCTTGTGGTATTTTTGAACGATAGTATTAATTGTTGTAAATCATATTTGGGAGTAAGAGTGCATCTTTTAAGCTAGGTTGATTGATTTTTTTAGTTAGTTGTTCGATTAGGTCACTTACATGGAAACTATCAAAGCTATCACTTTGAAACTTGGGTAACTTGTTCATCTAATAGTCTTTTTAAAATTGTACCCTAAAGATGCTCAGTCACTCACCTGCATTTGGGGTGATAACATGAATTTTGATTGATTTTGAGAATTGAACTTAGCTTCCTCAATTTTTGTTGGATTAATTTCAATTTCTTTCACAGACAATAAGTGGATAATGCCTTCAATATATCAAAACAGATTTGGAAGTGGGGGCATACTTTATTACTATTGGACTATGTTATTTCTAGCAAGTCTGTTTTTTTTCAGGTTAGTGCTTGGTCACCTTTCTTGTCAACTGTGTCATTTTTAAAATACTCAATGGATTTAATTAAACAAGACACATTGGATAAGCATGATACGTGAAAATATAGTGTTCGATAATGGTATGGCCTATTTACAAAGAAATACATTGCCATTCCTGTGCGTAGGTGGTATCAGTTACTCCTGTGACAGCTCTTTAGTATAGTATGTAGACTCGTGTAGTAATTCTTCACCAAAATTGTTAAAAAAATTACATTGGAGTTAAAAGCTGATTCCGTGATTCCTTTTTTCACTACACTTATTTAGTTAACTCTTATTAGAAATTTTCTTTGAACTCACATGACACAGACCCTTTAGGCATTCAGTATTTATGTCTAGTTCATAAGTTTACCTTGTGTTACCGACATCCATTTAATATATTTGTAATTGTGTACGTATTCGTTTTAAGAAAAGAAGGGGTTTTCATCTCATACGTACATAACAATCCCGTTTTATGTATCATCAGAAAATTATGTGAACTATCAGTCTGTTAAAATAGCTGTCATAATGCAAGAGTATATAGAGGAATTTCACGACGGGGTAAATTTTTACCCTCGCACCGGTTGGCGGCCATCTTGGAGGCATTCAAGGAACGATGACTAATCGGCAGTATTTCTCTTGATTATTTTCACATTGTTACGCGATAAATAAACTCTAGGTATGGATACATTATCAGGAAAACAACACAAAAAAACTCTAGTTACAAGGATTGACTTGAATCTTCTGATAGAATACGGTATGAAACGAAGTTGGATGTAATTGGTGGACTTGACCCCTATGACAGCAGCTTGAAGTGGTCAACAGATGTTGCCATTCTTCCATCTGTTACATATCCAGACATTGTGAACTACCTGATATTCACTCCAAGTAGATTTAAGATTGATGATTTGAAAGCCTGGAAATCTTTAGAAGCTGTAAACCAATTTGGTTGGGTTCGAGAAAGAGGTGCCATAGACACAGGAAATTAATGATAATAAAATTCCCTTAACTAATGGTTATCAATTATTGACTATTATTAAAATATTTATTTAAGTAAACCCATGGTAAATAATTAAACTAAATATATGAAAGAATATTTATTTAAGAGCGCCCCCCGCCCCCTTGGTCTGGGGGTATATCAGGGATAGCTGGAGAAATTGGTCATGTTCTTACCTTCCAGGTGGCCCGACAGTGCTGGGTAAATGCTGTGGTTTTGTCTTTGTAAACCATTCCAGCATGGAAAACTATTTGGTTTCATACTTCATTCAGTTTCTTATTTCTTCAGGTCCTGCATTCACAGAGGCTGAGAGAAAAGCCGCTACAACCATGGGTAAACGCATAGCCAGATGGTGTTGTTGCTGCCCATTGCAACTGCATGGCTGGTCTTGGCGAGGCGTGTACTCTAAGCCTGTGACAGAAAGCAAATGCTGGTGGATACAGCCAACAGCTACAAAGGCAATCAACTATAAAGAAATAAGTGAGATTGACTTCACATCAAAGAAATCCGCAGCCCGGAAGGTGACATCAACATCTGAAATGCCAGAGAATACACCAACCATACGAAAGGCAAGCTTTCCGAAAGCCTCATATTCAGACTAAATGTCAATTTGTGAGAAAGCCCAACAGTTGCAGAAAAAATCTGGTTTTCTCTCTGTCATTGATCCTTTTGCTGATGAGTTCATCCCAAAAGCAGACAAACTTGACTTGCCAGAACAGTTAAAAAAACTTCGTGATCCCGACCTCATCGGCAATGACACTACAACTGTTCTTCTGAAATGTTCCGAGGTTACAATTACTTGCACAGCTGAGCAAGCTGCAAATGTGGAAATGGAGACACGGCAACAGTCGAAATCTGGACTTTGGTTTAGATTTAGAGCTGGTCGGATAACTGCTTCAAAAATGAAGGCTGCATGTGTTACCAACCCACTGAAGCCATCTGAAAGCCTTGTAAAGAATATTTGCCACCCTGAAAGTAGCAGATTTGAAAACATTGCAACAAAGTGGGGTCTAAGTAATGAAGGCAGAGCACGTGACCAGTTTGTAAAGCATGTGAGCCATGAGCACGAGGGAATGTGCATTTCAGACTGTGGTTTTTTCATCAGCACAAACAGGCCATTTCTTGGGGCGTCACCTGACGGAATTCTCACATGTGGGTGTTGTGGCTCTGCCTGTGTGGAAGTTAAATATATAAAAGTTCTTAGGTAAGGTAAAAGTAGCCAAAATTGTTTTTAAAGATGAGTGGGCATATTATCCAGGTTTTATACATTTAACTGCTCTTGTCTCATATTTAAGATGATTATATGTCAGTTGTTTGGATGCAGCACTGCAAAATGTATAAGATGTTTTGCTTCAATAAAGTAATTGACTTTCAGCTGCAAAAGTTAATTTTATTGATGCACTAAGTACATATATACTGTAGACTGATGATATAGACCAAAATGATTATAATTTGTTAAATTTAGCTATTCATGGTTTATTTTCATGTATTACTGAGCTGTATTATTTTATTTTATTACTGAGCTGTATAAAAACAAAGTCATCACACTTGAAATGTGTTTATATATATATTTCTGTATCTATACATTTTTAGTAACTCTTGTATTTTTTAGTTATTTTTATGCAAAGGATAGTGTTTTGTATTTGGCCCCTTTTATACACTCATTCATAGAGCTTGAATCCAATGATCCATGTGCAATATTTATCCTGTTAAACGGGACAATCTGGTCTTTAAATATTTGATTTATTTGAATGTATGTTATGTCTTTGAATCCTCAATTTGAGCCTCTGAAATGTATTGTCTTTATCAATTACCTCGTTTTTTTCATGTTGTGCGTGAATTTGAGTGAATAAATTTGTTGACTTGACCTGACTTGACTAGAGCAGGACTTTTTACAGTTTTACCTGCAGTGTAGTGGCTGTAAGGCTAGTAGCCTCCAGTATTTTGTATATAGTATACATAGTTTAAGGAATAAATGAAGAGGCCATTGTCCAATCACCACCAAATTTGGTTAAAGAAGTAAGAGCATAATATGTTGGTCACGGTTGATACCCAACAGTATTTCTTAAGTCATTTTTGAGATAATCAATTTTATTTTTGAGAAATTATATAAGATCATTCTATGTTGAATGGTTGCCCAATCTTCACTTAATTTGGTCAACATGTGTATGAAAACAATATTTTTGACTAGTGTGTTAACCAGCCTTTAACTTGAGTCACATTAAGGTCACATCCTTATATTTTAGAAATTACCTTAATTCGATCTTGTCCAATCAATTACAAAGCCTTTCCAGTCACCAAATTGTGTGAGAATGTGTAATGGTAGAATTTGTTCATCAAGTTTTTCAAGCTTTGTCTTGTGAAATTAAGGCATATATTGTGATAGAATAACCTCTTATTTTTTATGTGTTCTGTAAAAAATAAATTATATTTTTATGTTGTGCGCTTGACTTTTTCATTTTGGCCATCAACTTTAGAGAATTTTAAACAGTCCTTATGCATTGGCATTTTGTTTGAGCACTCAAACAATACGCCTTTTAATACTGAAAGTGTTCGAGCAACCAAACACATTGTAGACATCAAGTAAAATGTTCAACACTTATACTAACAAAATTCCAGGAATGAAATTTCGGGCGCCCAAACACAACTGTTATAACAGGAAAATGTTTGAGCGCTCAAACAAAATGTCTTCAATGAAATTTAGGTGCCCAAACACTATAATGTTTGAGCGCTCAAACAAAATGCATTCAATGAAAGTCTTGAGGTGCCCAAGCAAACTTCCTAAACAGGAAATTGTTTTAACGCTCAAACAAGTTGCCACCAATGAAATAATGTGTAATCGCTTGAACCAACCATTCGCAATCAAACCTATAATTCTGTTTGAGCGATCGAACAATTTGGCCTGTTACTAAGTTAGTCTCTCTGTGTCAGGATTTTCAATGTTCGAGCGCTCAAACAAGTTAATTTCCAAAACACTATGAAATGAAAATTTAGCCGGATTCTTGATGTGATTATTCAATACTGTGTTGTTGAATTTAAGGCCTATAAAAGGTACTAGAAAGACAAATGATTATATATTCATTTACCTCTTCTTTAAGGAACCATCTCCTGTGGTCGTTTGTGCCCCAACCTCTTGTGCATTCCTGTCACACAAAACTGCAACGTCGATTTACCTCAGTGTCAACAAAAAATATTGATGAAATAAGTATTGTCAGTGATGTCATGTTGACATACATAAGTAGACGTTTATCGGAAATTAAAAACAATGACCTTCGGTGGGATGAATGTCCTGGCTTTTGGTGATTTCTTTCAATTACGACCTGTTCGTGGTTCTATGGCATTTCGTAATCAAGGTCTTTGGCATCTGCTTCAACCTATATTCTTGCAAGAAAATATGCGACAGTCTGCTGATAAAAGTTATGCTCAATTGATAAACAGAGCTAGAGTTGGCTATTTACAAGAAAAAGATGTTTTGCTACTTTTATCTCGGCTCAATTCAAAGCCAAATGATGGAAGTCATGTTATGCATTTATTTCCATTGCGGGCAGATGTTAAAGCATTCAATGCACAACATCTCCACACACTGCCTTGGCAAAACCACAGCCTGCATGCAATACATATTTGGGGGAATACAGACTTACATCCTGGTTCCTATGTTACCAACTGATGACAGAGATGCTGGTGGTTTGCATGATGCTGTTGCATTTATGTTAGAATTATGTTTCTAAGAAATATTCGTACACACGAAGGACTTGTGAATGGAGCCATTGGAACTGTTGAGTCGTTTTCCTTTGATGAGGATGGCAATATTATGTCTGTTTATGTTTTATTTGACGATTCCAGTATTGGTCAAACTGCAAGACTGCAGAATAGTAATGCAATACCAATAGAACGATTGCAACATTCCTTCATACGTTATGGTAGGGTTATAATCCGTTATCAATTTCCGTTTTCTCTTTCTTGGGCATGTACTATTCATAACGTACAAGGACTGTCATTAGATGAGTTGTGTTATGTCATTGGGCCATCTGTGTTTGAAAAGGGCATGGCATATGTTGCATTAAGTAGAGTCAAATTGTTATCTGGTCTTTATCTTTAATTGAACCCTTCATTAATACAACCTTTAGCATCTAACATCAACATTCGTCTTGTAATTTAGTGTGTAATGTTTTATTTCTGTGTAAAAAATCCCTATAACGTGGAGGATACGTGGATAAACGGCAGTGTCTGGAAGCCGGAAAACTGTTTCTGTTTTCTGGTCTGTTTTCTGAGATATTGTCGGGATCACAACGATGTGGAGGGTCGGCATCGAGGACTGAAAGGTCTAGCTAACGGGAGTAGTCTTCCGTTCTACGTCATGTTGCCACTGCTGATGACAGAATCCGAAGATGTAAACATCATCGTGCGGCTCGTCTCAAAAAACGTGGTAAGTAGCAATCAACGCCAAAATAACAAGAACATACATGGACGCTTTATGATTTTAATTGTGTAATCATGCAAAAACCTCTCGAATTCCCAATATACAGAAGAGATCCCGAAAAAGCAATGTATATTTAACAAAAATGATCCAAATCTAATTATTTCAATTCCACTGCTTTAAACATTGAGAATTCAGATCGGCGAAGATCGTAAATTGCCCAGTTGATTGAAGTAATGAGCAATTAGAGGGTCGTTTCGTACGAAGGGCAGCCTCGTTCCGGGATTCATCTTTACTATATATAACTATTACCTCGGGCACTAGAAAAATAACATAACGACATCAAACGTTGATGTTGCCACATCTATTGAAAAACAATATCATATAATGCTTTACCACGTAAAATTTCCTTTTCAAGCACGAATATTATATCGAAACTTTAAGCACTTACTTAGCAAATTCCATGCATTGTCATAACGGCGATTAATACACAGCCTGTGTTTGTCTTACAGCCATTAAAATAACGCTGACTGTTTAAAGTAACCGATAGATATGTCCTATATATGACGCTAGCATAATGCATTGCCATGTCTTTAACGCATCTGCCAAAAAAGGAGTCAATCCTTGTTTAACAAGAACATTTTTGTAGGCAAAAGATTCATTATTTTATCGTTTAATAAAAGAACACATCTTACATTCGAATGGCGATTTTTTCACCCGAATAGCAAACGTCGGTTCGAATATTCTAATATTTGCTTCTCTAGACTTAATTTTCTTTTTGACCACCGCAGTTATCACAGTATATGCTATTGAGGTTTGCATTCGTCTTTTAAATAAAATATTCTCTAAAGCATTGGCAACCACATGTTGCAACATGCAACGGTAACCAATTTTGAAGCTAAATTAGTTCAACAGAAACCGTTGCATTTACTGTTGCAATTACCGTTGTATTTACCGTTGCGTTGACCGTTGCGTTTACCGTCTTGTGAGATCATGTATTTAGTATACTATTCAGTTGTTGATATTTGTTGACGCTGTTCACTTCGTTGCTCCCTTGAGCACTACATCTTTGTTTATTCGAACAATGTTTGAAAAATATCTTAATGAAGTTTGCTTCCTTGTACTTCTGTTTAATCAACCACTAGTTCAGCGGTTACTCTCGATCTATTTTTACATGAGTCTTTTGGGTAAAATCTAGTTTAATCAAACGCATGTATTACACACTTATGCAGTTTAGGATGCATCATTTATAAATTCTTGATCATTCTAGAGAACGAACGACTACAGTTATAAACCTACGTGTACAAGATGGTCCGGGAAATTGGTATGCATGTAGGGCAATATCCTTACAAGCAGGTGAGCATGCGTCAGACTTTGGTTAAAAGCGAATAGGTACAAAGACGCCGTGATATTGCCACCTACGATAGAAGACGTAATATATTACATTGCTAAATATCAGCGTATTAAAAACACATGTCTTGTACAGTATATAATGAATGAAACATTATCTCACATATACCTCCAATCCCCTTGAAACGGAGGACATGACGTCAGCCGGAACACTTCTTGTATTCAATGGTCTGCGGTGTACTTCCGGCAAAAAAAAACTGCCATTCCTGACCTACTACTTGAAGTGTTTCTATCATCAGACACCTATCTATATGTTTATTTATATTTTCATACAACATGCATTTGTTGAGAAGTACTTAAAGAATGTTATGTAACTGTGTTTTCACTCATTTCTCCAACTACCGAAAACGGCTGTCCACAGCTCAACCGTACACTCTTGAATTGGCTAATATGTTTTGAATTTCAAGCAAGATAATATCAACCCTGAGTAAGGTTTATACACGCATTTACACTAGATATGTGTTGTTAGGAATGTGATACATCAGTAAATAAGATTGAATGCATTGTGCACAACAGTATAAAATTTTGTTTCAAGTTTTGACCAAAAATATCTTGCAATGGTATATTTTGATGTCTAGTCCCTTTATGATGGTCATAGGTAATCTTCATACCAAGTTTGACTCGAGCAATTACTCTATTCATCAATAGCCACCAAGTTATATTTTACTGTTTAGAAAAGTTTTATTGAATATACAGAATGAAAGGTCATTTTGACCATATCCATTTTAAGTTTTAAGTTAAGATAACAAATACAATTATAAAGTAAAGGATGCTTAAAGAATGATTGTATTCTGTCTTGACAAGACAAAACACTCTCCTTGTGCTCGCCTGATCACTTCTTATTGCAGAATGCACACACTTGCCAGCATTCAGTTTGCTGGTTTTCTTTTCATCAAAAACCTGTTACATGTAATTTGGTAAATATATCATTAATGAAAGAGATTTTTTCTGACTAACAACGGACCTAGAATGAGATTTATTTTATAGGTTTTGAATGGTTAAGACATTTGCCTTTATTCTTCATTTACTGACATCCAAAGAACATCAAATACGGACAAAAAGGGAAAAGATTCAGGGGAAAGAATTTGATATATTATAGTTCTTATTAATCCTATTTAGTTTCGTTCATTTACTTAAACCTGTTTTGCATAACACAGGAGCCTGCAATGAGTTTTGTGGATATATAGTTATGGTTCTCGTTTATATACACAAGTGAGCAATATGATGCTCAAAATTCAACAGACAGACAAGACATTCATACATGTCACATATCTGACAGCCTTCCCAGGGCATTGCGCTATATCACCTGATGATTTTTATGCAGCAAAACTTAGCGCAATATCCAAATTTATGATATAATAATAAATATAGAAACACACTTAAATTACAATAAATTTTCGAACTTTATCATTATAAAATAATTGGTACATGTTTGATGAGTATTACCTAATGTTACATGTCACTTCCATAATATTACATGTCTGCTCTACAATCTTCCACTTATTGCACAGTAAACATCTGGCCTAAACATGTGATGACAGGTTCCTTTCAAATAATACATTGTGAAATTATTCACAACCACAGAAATATAAAGATCAGTTAAATATTTTAACAGAGAGATAACTTTTTCATGAGTGTTTCTTTATGAACAAAGACAAAACAGCTGCTGACAGATACTCATTAAAATATGTGGTTTCTTTCATTTGATTCAGTATAAGCATTAGTAGTTCTATTCCTTCTATTCATCGTTGATACATTTACCAATATCTCTTCAAAAGAGAAATTTAATTTTCTGATAAAATAATCTTAAATAACAAAACATCTTACTAGAATGAAAATAATAAATTGGCCTTTTTAAATGACGGCTGTTTTTTTTCAGAAATAGATTCTCAAAATATATCATTATTTCTGATATGGTCTTTAGTGAAGGGGCTAAACAGGTCCTTTAGATGTTTATTCCGTATTCAAAGCCAGCAGGTCCAACAATACCAGAAGCACGGACAACGGTCACTACGCCACTACTTCAGGATCTCTGTCTTCGACCAGTGGACTTAAAAATGACTGAAGCTGGTTTACATTATTTTCAGCATATCAATTTCACCCAATAACAACGAAAAGTAAATATTCCACCAAATAAAATTAGCCTTTGGTGTTCAATTGGTGAAATATTTTGTCATCTTAACCTGAATCAAACAATTGTCCCCAGAGTATACCATCCCATTGCGGCCAAAACCCTTAGTTGATTGGCCCGGACTGTGTTGAAAAAGAAAGATTTAAACAGCTATAAAACATGTCCAAATCCCTACAGTCTATGGTCTTTAACCAACGTTTGATATAGAGTTTAGTTCTTTAAAACACTTCAACATTCCTTCCACTAAACCGCCATCTGATGACAGAGCTATATCAAAACAATTTTGGAAACCGGTTCGTGATTTTTTTTTTTTTACTTTTTTTACACCTTATCAAACTCCAGTAATAAAACGAAGGTGGGGCTTTTAAAGTGGTATAAGCTGTCCACTGCTTCTTCAAAATGGTTTAGTATAACAAAGTTATCTTTGTTTCAGTCTTCATTTTAAGCAAATTTTTGCCTTCCGTCGTAGCATTAATGATGTAATTTATTACTTTGTAGACACATGATGAAATACCTTAAGCGAAAAACAAACGTCTTTTTAATTTTCAGTGTACTATATTTCATTAAGCCAAGGTCTATAACACCATTAAACTGATCATAATCCTGTATACTGATGATCAACCATTGTGCTATAGCTGTCAATAAAATACATAACAATGGTCACGTGACGAATAGTGCTTTTAATTGTAAATACTATTGTCAGTAGACTATTCAAAGTGCTTTAGAATGCAACTCTGTGGTCACAATGTCAATGTTAAACATATCATTCCAGGTAATTATCGTATGCAAATTATCTTAATAAAACCTGATTTAGTGGTCATGGCCATCGTTATATATACAATGTGATCAGGCGACTGTCTGCATTGCTTTTAATGGTTTGCCTTCACACATACGGCTTTTTTGTCCCATATATTCAATTTAAGGCCACCTAGGAACACTGTAGGTAACCTTCTTAAACAAATAACATACAAACCCTCCTCCGTAGTCAGACCATAATCTGACTCCTTGGTTTGGTGCTTCTTAGCCTTGTTTGTTGATGCCTTTGTGAGAGGTGCAGGTTCCTTCAATTAAAACAATAAACAAGAGATAGCACGCTCTACCATTTCAGTGCTCATTTCCAGAATCTTAATCCTAATTTGGCCATAATTTGCATTACATGCAAGATAATTATCTGACGTGCATTGGATGGTTGGGGGCCAATTAGGTTTCATTTGCAATACATCAAGTAGTTGCTGAGATATTGACTAATATAATATAATAAGCTTACATTTAAATGCTTAACAAGAATTGGTACATCAAATCATGAAGGGCCATTAATTGCATTTTATGCAAATAGTTATCTTACTTTATTATTTAAGTAAACTAAATGGGTTTTCAACACATCACTTAAACGGCACAGATTTACATTTTTTGTATAAGAAAGAGCAAATGTTTGCGTAAAGAATTGATTTCACTATCAGGGATATGAACACAATTAGCCAAAATACATACTTAAATAAAAATTTGATTATTGAAAAATGTTATGTAATCAATTTATAAATTATATTGAAGTCTTAAATAAGCATTATGCAAATTATTGAAAAAAGAGTTTCTTAAGAATTTCAAGAAATGTTGGCCAGGTCTTCAAGTAAGGCATAGCTTAAATTATCTTGCTTTGAAATCGGACGATAATTGAATTCACATCTTAAAAATCAAATTTGTTTACATTCAAAATGCATAATAATTAACTTTAAATAAAACAAATTTGATTTCAGCCAAGGTTATACAAATGTGTTCTTATGTGTAACCCTTCGTAACCCTCCGTTGAGGCAGACGTGCGTTCTTAGTACGTTCATTGTGGAGGTTTAGGTATATATATAAAACCAGGCGACCCGACCCCTTCAGGGTTGAGCATGCTTTTTTTCTGAAGGGATCTGTTCGGCTCGCAAATTACAATTTTAATAATACTCAATTGTATTTTCATGATAACACCATAAATTTACTGTATTGTGTTATTGTTGTAATTGTTCTGAAGTATGCAACTGTACACCTTCTCCTTTTCGATAGGATTCTTGGAAATGTTTCCTTTAGAACGTAAATTGGTGGGAAACGGTGTGTCGCCTTCTTGTAGGGTTATGGTAAATAAAGACTATAATGTATATGTTATGCTGCTACACTAGGTTGGTAGGTTCACAAAGCAAATGCATTTCGTTTTGTTCGGACTTGACACTGCCTGACTAAGATTGTATAAAAATCAACTACATTATTTACTACCGTACTCAAACACTGAATATATCGTACTTGTCCCAATAATTGCCTTCCTACACGCCGGTTATACCAGACTTACTCCCAGTTCCGCCTCTAGTTTGTTCACGGTTTGATGGAAATGTGTGTTGACTGGCTCTATTGCCAATGCCTCCTCCCAGCAAGCCAAAGCAAACACTGAATATATCGTCCTTGTCCCAATAATTGCCTTCCTACACGCCGGTTATACCAGACTTACTCCCAGTTCCGCCTCTAGTTTGTTCACGGTTTGATGGAAATGTGTGTTGACTGGCTCTATTGCCAATGCCTCCTCCCAGCAAGCCAAAGCCCTTTTGTTATCCCCGATAGTCTTGTATATTGTACCTGTGGATAGCATATACAACTTTGAAATCATCATCAAATGACATTGTTGGAAATAAATTATAATGCATTTACCCCTAATACAAGTTCAGCATTACTTTTCTTCTACTTATCTTAAAAACATCATATAATAACAAATACAATAACTAAGAAAAATTGTTGGCTCTTTATATGAAAAAATACTTTCGACTCTGTAAGTTAAAATTGTGGCATGTATACAATTAGCTGTAGCCATTTTTAAAATATGTTGTTTTATGTTCTTTGATTAGCCTTACTGGAGTTAAAGTGCTATGAAAGTCATCTTATATTTCATAATAGTTGCTTTAACATTGAAGATTGAGCTTATTTAAATCTTCAATAAACATTGCTATAACATTGAAGTGTCTGGAGCTTAACCAAATCTTCCATATACCAGATAGTTGAATTAACATATTTAAATCGGAGTTGTTTGTATTTCAATTGCATAATTCTACACCTAGTGAAACAAATGACTTCCATCACAGCTTTCAATAACAAGTATAAAAAGGTAATTCGATTTCGACCATAAGGATATACAATTGCGTTCATTGTGTAACGTTCCGCTGAGGTGCAGTGCGTTCATAGTACGTTCATTGTGAAGATTTAGGTTTATATATATGAAGAGTCGACCCCTTTAGGGTTGAGCATGCTATTTTTCTGAAGAGATCTGTTGGGTTCTTACATTACACACAGAATAATACTAAATTGAATTTTCATGATAACACCATAAATTTACAGCATTTCGTCATTTGTTATTGTTGTGCTTGTACGGAAGTATGTAACTGTACCTCTTTACCTTTTCGATAGGATTCTTGGAAAGGTTTCTTTCATAACCTCTATTGGGTGGAAAGTGTGCGCCGCCTTACTCTTCTTATAGTCTTTGCAAACTTAAAAGACTACATAATGTAAATGTATATGCAGCTGCACTAGGTTCGCAGGTTCATAAATCAAATACATTTTATTTTGTTCGGGCTTAACACTGCCTGACTGAAACACAGAAACTATAAAACTCACCTGAGTGACTATCACTTACTTCCCTACTCAAACACTGAATATATCGGACTTATCCTAATAATTGCCCTTCTTATAGGCATATAATATCAGACTTACCCCAAGTTTCACCTGTAGTTTGTTCAGGCTTCTCAGGAAATGTGCATTGGCAGGCTCAATTTGAACTGCCTACTCCCAGCAAGCCAACGCCTTTTTATTCTCACATATAGTCCTGTACACTAACCTGTGGTCAATATATACAACTTTGATATCATCATTGCATGACATTGTTTGTTATAGATTATGGTGCGTTTTCCCAATACAAGTTCAGCATTACTTTTTTACTACTAACATAAAAAGCATCATATAATGACAAATAAAATTACTAACTGAAACTGCTGGCTTACGTTGCAACACAGCATTGGATTATTTAACTACTTGCAAGTTAAAATGATGGCATATGTATAAAATTAGACATTGCTGTAGCCATTTTCATTGCATGCTGTTTCATGTTCTTTTATAAGCCTAACTTGAAATATAGTGATATGAAATTAATCATATATTTCATAATTCTTGCTGTAACATTGGAGACTAAGCTTACCCAAATCTATAATAAACTATGCTATTAAATTCAAGTGCCTGGAGCTTACCCAAATATACCATATACCAGATAGTTACATTAACATCTGTAAAATCGGATTTTTTGGTAACCTAAATTGTATATTTTTAAACTTCTAATAGAAATAATGACTTCAATCATAGCTAAAAAGTTGATTTCAACAATACGGTATTACAATTGCGTTATTAGTGTAACGTTCCGCTGAGGCAGAAGTGCGTTCATAGTACGTTGGTGTACTTGGTTACATTGTATACATATTGGCAAATCAAGTTCTCATTGTGGAGGTTAAGGTCTATGTATAATCAGTCGTACCCTTCAGGGTTGAGCACGCTTTTTAATGAAGGAATATGTTGCCCTTGTTGGGTTCACACATTACACGCAAAATACGTCATTGAATTTTAATGTTAAAAACATAAATATACAGCCTTTAGTCAAAAACATGTGTTACTGTTGTAATTGTTCCGAAATATGTACCTCTTTACCTTTTGGAGAGAAGTCGGGGAAATGTTATTTTATATACCTTTTGTCACTGGTGATCCAAATTCCTCGTGTCCTTGTCCCTAGTCGGTGTCTTCAATGGTGGGCAGGTTCAGGCTGTTCACTACCCCGGAAGGACCATAACATGCAAAAAACAGGGGATGTTTTTAAAGTATAAACCTGCATGCCCTGATAATGGCATGTATTCTAAAATTAATATGAGGGGTAATTTAAGGTTGTGGCCAACTTTCCCTCCAACTTTGAAGATAGTGGGTTTAGTTAATCCTTAGATCTAATTGTTGAGATATTTTTTTCAGTAAAAGATGTATGCATACCTTAAAGCTGCACTCTAACAGATTGAATGTTTTGGCAACTTTTTTTTTATTTTTTGTCTTGGAACGAGCTATGCTTACATTTTCAGTTGGATGGTTATGTTGAACTTGTTTTTCAATACGGAATACTCCACGTAAAGGAACTGATTTTTCTCTTATGCCTGCTCGTAGTTTAAGACCCGCCTGTCTCCTGCTCTCCTTTTTGTCATCAGAAACCTGTAAATATATTTACTTATATAAAACATTTGGTAAAATATCCAAGAACAAGACCAGTCACAGCCATCGTTATCACCTTCCAAATTAAAAACAGTACCAAATTGGCC
The DNA here is from genome assembly GCF_026914265.1 of Mya arenaria. Taxonomy (NCBI): domain Eukaryota; kingdom Metazoa; phylum Mollusca; class Bivalvia; order Myida; family Myidae; genus Mya; species Mya arenaria. Next base: position 11,800,614 of record NC_069138.1, on the reverse strand, counting down.
TTACAACAAAGGATAATAAAATTGAAAACATGTAATGTTTTGTAAAGTGCATTTATAATTTCACCACTTTTGAAACAATGTGTTTTTAAGTTGTTCAACAATTAAAAGTAGCCCGTTTCATGTTAACTAATTGCAATGTGATTATTTTTGGTCCCTGATAAAGTATTGTATGTAACTATGGCTTAAATATATCCTATTTAACAAGCTGTTAATTGTTGTTCGAAGTTACAAGTATTATTCAGGTAGAGATATGGTGGCGGTGGTGGTGGTGGTGGTGTTAGCAGTTGTATACTCTGGTTCCTGGTGTGAACAGTTAGAGACCCCAGAGTGACAGTTCAACCACCGCACACCTTTCCTGGACAGACTGTCGAGCGGTTAACCAGTACTAGGTGCCTTCAACCCTGCAAGGAACTGACAACTTTTGTCCATGCTAGGGGCACTGGTACAGTGTGAATGATCGTTGAAAGGAAACAAATCAACAGAAGTGACCTGGGCCGACCGGAAATTGCTCATGGGTTGTCTTATTCATAGTCCAACACTCTACCGATTTAGCTGAATGGAAATGGTCTGGTCATGCCAGTCATTTATACAAAAAGAAATTCCTAAGACTTCTGAAATATTTCAGGACCGTTACGGAAATTTTCGTTGGTCCGGAATAGGTCCGGTACGGCCATTTTTTATATCAAATCTGAGGTGAAGTTGTTAAAATAAAAATGTTGATGACAGGCAACAGACTGTCCCCTTAGATCAAAGCGTCCCCTTTTGCTCAGGTGAGTTTAAACCAATAAGCCTTGATGTTGGAACGGACAGAAATACAGAGAGAAATAAAACAGTGAACACTTGGACACCAAATTAAGATTAATAGTATAACCATAATAACTAAACACGTACCTTAAAGTCAGGAAATAACAAGATTTCTTTGATGGTAATCTTTGCCTTACACGCATCTGGTCCTACCTTAAAACAAACATGTTACACACATTTTATTGGTCGATTATATCTATTGAACCAGCTATGCAAAACACGAGCATTATAGATGGTATATATAAAGATTTTCAAACTTATTTAGAAAACCAACATGGCTAGAAAATAAAAGGGGTATCATCACCTTCTCAAGGGATACTGATGGAATTTTGTTAATTATAGTGTTGGTTTGTCCCTAAATTTAAGCTGGAAAAATTGAGGACATCATATCCTGAAATTTTGATTTGATCCTAAAAGTCATATGAGAAAAAGTTCCGAAAACATTACCAGTCTGATTGTCAAAAAGAGGTGTTGTTGAGAGACATGTTAACATTAAACAAAAATATCTCAGCGAATAAATGTTAATAAATAACATTAGTTTTATATTTATCATTTATTTTAACCAGGGGTTTAGAAGAAAACATGAAAATAAAACAAAAACTTACTGGAAATTGAGTCTTTAATGATTAACCACCCCTTCAGCAGCCCCAATGTCAATTTGCTTCCTATAAGTCTGTAATATCAGACTTACTCCCAGTTTCGCCTCTAGTTTGTTCACGTTTTGAAGGAAATGTGCGTTGGCCGGCTCCATTTTCAACGCCTGCTCCCAGCAAGCCAACGCCTTTTAATTCTCCCCGTTAGTCTTGTATATTAACCTGTGGATAACATATAAAATTTTGAAATCATTATTGCATGACATTGTTTGTAATTAATTATATTGCATATACCCCTAATACAAGTTCAGCATTACTTTTCTACTACTTATCTTAAAATCATCATATAATAAAAAATACAATAACTAAGTAAAATTATTGGCTCTTTATATAAAAAACTTCTTGTCGACTCTGTAAGTTAAAATTGTGGCATATGTATAAAATTAGACATTGCTGTAGCCATTTTCAAAATATGCTGTTTTATGTTCTTTGATTAGCCTTACTGGAAAAAAGTGCCACCCTGAAGGAGAGAAATATCATTCTATGGAATAGATGCAATTTATAATTCTTAACATATTTTGTAAAAATCTTTTTTGGTTTACAATTGCGAGCTAAAACATTTACCTTCTACATCTTTGTAGGTTCGGACAGCTTGTCCGAAGACGCACCACTCCTCTTCGGTCCAACATGGAGAATTAAACCACTGCAGGTCTGAATACTCCAGCAAAGGGAGCACTGCTTCCGAAAATGTATAGTCCTTCATGCACTCGAAGGTTGGCCGGATGTGTTCTTGCTCAAGAAGGGAAGGCTAAGAAAATAAATTGTACACTGCTCTAATGTAGCCTGATTAGCAGCATGTACTTAGTATTTATGAAACGATCTAGTTCTACTGAAGAATATACCGAGGTATTTATATTCATTAATTATATATCCAAATATACAACAGTGGTGAAGGTGTCTCAATCGTTGACAGGTTATCGGATACTAGACATTTAACACGTGGTGTATAATCTCCACTTACCTGAAGTGCAGTGCACGTTCGGTGGTGCCATTCCTCACAGCTTTCACACTGGATCCCATGCTGATTACGTCGCACGTTGTTCCCAAATGCGATGCACGGGAAATGAGACATTGTCAAACACAAATAACTATATAATGTCCAGATAAACAATACATTTACAAGATACAATTTATATTTTATCCTTTATTATTTCAATGATAAATCACGTGAATATTACTGTAACGAGTGGTCATAAGTGGTATGACGCCAATCCCAAAGGAAGGGATTTATAAGTAACATATTTAACAATTGTCACACTTATTGCAGCAAACTGCTGACATACTTTCCAATTAAAGGTCATAATACCTAATAATTACAACAAACTAATTCACACATTTTTAATTTAATCCAATTCAGTACATCAAACACATCGGCTACTATCATTGAATGATGATACATAATTATCTATAAGCTACAAGCTGCGATCACACTTCCTTATTTTATTGAGGTACATCAAAGAAATTAAAAGAAAAAAAAAAAAAGTAAATGAATCGTTTATTTTATATATATAATACAACAAAGAACGGAGCTTGTGTCGCCCATGATAATCGCCTGTGGTGTCACCCTTGACAATCGACTAGTATGTCCCAATAACATAAGTATTCACATGATTTGCTGAAATATAATAAATTAGTTCATTTATTAGTTTTATTTTAACATATATAAAACAATAATTCTGGTGGGATTTGCCATATGTCTTGCTCAAACATTGTTTTCTTTTGCACTATCGATATTTAAAATACGGTTTGTTTGTCTATAGATGTCAACATATGTTCTAAAATCCCGGCTATTGGAATGATATTCATATGAATAAATTCGATTTTGGAAATTTAGAGTTAATTTAGGTTATCATTTTTCGTATCACAGAATAGACCAACAAAGACACCCGACTTATCCTTCTGGGTTTGACATATACGGTATTTACATACACTTTTGATCCAGAAATGATCCCCAAAAGCAGCAAAAAAACCTGTTTATTTATTCTAAAAACTGATGATTACTCAACGTAAAAAATCCTAACAAAATCTGCAAAAAGGATTGCTAAAATCAATTTCGACTTGTTAATAGTAAATAAATTTATTTCTAAACTTCATACGAGTTGTTATTTGTCAAGTAAAAATAAGCAAGCTTGTTTATGGTGCCATATTTTTATGCCTTGTACATATCTTCATTTGAAAATGACAATCAGTGAAACGTATATTCATAAAAGGTAAAAACTATGCAAAAACACCTCCTGTTGTTTAACAAAAATAGGTGCCTTAGAAAATAATTTTCAAGCAAAGGAACATAACTCGTACATTTATACACATTAAGGGCTATGACCAGAATACTATTTACATACAATTTAGTACAAAAAAGGGACTTCACCATCCAATAAAAACATAAAATGTATGCAGAAACATAACATCTAAGTAACTTCCCTTGGCCGTTCAATTTACACTGCCACTGTCGAGTGTCGTTTGCACTTTGTGATATTAAAGCTAGATAACTCGATGGCCAAGCAGAGAACGTCAATAATTCATTGCTGTGTTCTTCACAGATGGCACACCAATACAAGGAATTTGTGATACAGTAAATGGAACCCACATACGACTTGATGGAGCACCAACATACCAAAGAGGATATTATAATGGAAAAGAAATTCCGTCCTTTCATTTACAGGTGCAATCTTGTAAGAAATAACCGTTAAATCACAGCCGGGATAGCTCGCATTTTACACTTAATTTGTTTAGCCTTAACGGTGATTGAAAATATATTAACATCTCCACAAAATACTTAGTAAGTACGAAAATACCATTTCAAACAAAGTGTAAAGCAGACTAAAACCCAGGTCTACATTGTCTGCTTCTTGGTTTTACAAATCTGAAAATAACACTCTGACTGATAATTGGATTGATCCCAAATCAAAGCAGGATAAGTCCATCATTTATTTATAACTAAGATTTTTGGTTTACCTGTGCAATGGTGTTTCAATTCGTGGCGGTCGACATTTTACTCACCATGGATTTTTCAAGTTGGTTGGCCAGGGTCTACTCACGATGCACGAATGCTGAGGGATTCACATTTGTATATCAACATTGAGGATGTTGATTTATTTGCACCAGACTTATTCCTAGGTAGGTATGTACATTTTCAATTTAATTTCTGTATTTTTTATACAATTGTTTCAAATGCTTGTGCCAATCCCGATAATGGATAAGACCCTGCCTAGTGGATCTGGAGGTGATGAGTGTGAATATTTATGCAAAAAGCATAAATCCTACCTCCTCCAGCATCAGTCACTGCACAACTAATGAATCCTATTTTGATTCGCTTTCACCACTGGTACTTGTTCAATCGTAACGACGGCTTTCAAAAGTATGACCGCCATTTAATGACCACAGCTGTTAGAATAGTGTTAAACATAACACATACACATTCCGCTATGAAATATAGCTATTTTCATGCTAACACATTATTTTAACACTGGAAAATCATGTTACTTTACCATTGGCCTCTGATCAGTCACTTACATAAAATGTTTCACTTAATTTTCGAAATGTTAACTATTAATAACATGTATGAATGTAGTATAAGACATGCACTTCATAAAAAATAATTATGTCAAAGTCCGAAACTTAGCAAGCGGTTAGTAAAGTACTGCTCATTGAAGTTACGAGGCTGTGAGATACCAATTTGTCATTTTGTCATTGGCGTTCTTTTATATTTCAGTGAAAGATTATGTTAGACCACGCTCACTTTAATCCAACCAATCGGCATTCGCTATTTCATTGCTCCATTTCTCCAACACCGTAAACAGCGGGTATAAGATGAAAAACAATGAAAAGTATTCAGGGGCAGTTGCATGATGCTTATATATTGATCGTGGTGAATTCCATCTTAAATGTAATATGAGAAGTATAATGACACAAGTTAAGTTTTTTTAAACCCTTACTCAAGTATTGCGGTGTATCTTATGATGTATAAATACTAAGTAAACTTTATCCCCAATAGACGTCCCAACCACCGTGCCATATTAACGAAAAACAATGACTTGTTCACGATGCTGTTCTCATTTTTGATATCTCTATTAGCAGACAGTAGCGTTAGTAAGGAGTTCAATGGCGATAATAATACATCAAAAACAGTTAATTATAGTAACAAAACATAACATATTTTCCCACAAGTAACAAATCAAACTTTTAGTGCATTTTTTGTACAGCAATTCCAAATCACTTTTGTTGGTTTGCTTTATTCAATCATCTAAAAATCTTTAAAAGAGTTATTGATATTTTTCATGTCGGTCTCAATATCAATTACATTTTTGCAGAAAATTCAATTCAGTTTTTCGACCACCCGTTTAAAAAAAAACATTCAGTCATTCGACTCTTTACGGAATTCCGATATGGCAATTCCTTGCATTGTGTACGGTTAACATTAATTCTCTATCCTTAAAAAAATCACAATTGAACCAAACCAAAATACGCATTGTCTGTGGTATGTACAGTTAAATGGTATTTGGATTGTATGAGTCTTTCGATTGAAGAAAACAAGAACCAAACCTCATCGCTTTTGTTCATGTGGTCTAAGTCGGATAGACACCTCGTGGACGCTACGCTCGGGTATATATGTCATAGATACGTCCCTCGTTGTCTATCCTATACATATCTCCTGTTTTCAGTGTATAACCAGGTCATTTAAGTTTTATAGTTATGCACTAGACGTATTCATCATCAATATATGGCTTGGCCTCAGCATTTGAATAGCTTATCAATTAAACAACTTCCCCATAATCGATATTTATAGTATGTAAGGTTGTTTGCACTGCCAGCCTTGATCATGGTTTAATTTGGCTTGCCTTACAACCAAGTGCAGAGTGAGACCAGTCTTCACATATACATTGAAGGTTAAAACATCTTAATGGAATTCTTTCAAGAAGATTCAGCTTTCTTATTCCGGTCAGAAATGTTTGAAATATGACACCAACGCAGAGAAGATCCAACCGGGCACACACTGCATCCCGCCATTGTGTATAGACAGCTATTGGCCAGTTGGAGGAAAAATTTCGACTGCTCAACATCCATCGTGTTAATATGGAAATATTTGTAAACTAGCAACAATGTATTTATGAGGATGATGAAATCAATGCATGTTTGCATGAGCCCCATTGTATAAATAACTTTCCCCTCGTGCTCCGGAATGCTGCCGATGTTCAACGATGAAGACATTGATTTATGCAACTGTGATGACTTAAAACTCTGGCATTGAGCATTGCAATACACAAAGACCAGTTTTTATTTTACCATCAGTGATAACAAGTATGAAAACTCATAATTATACGTTAAAACATTTATTTTAATAAATGGTGAATTATTTTATTTGATAGCAAATTAGTTAAATTATGCATATGCCTTTCCTTATAATTAAAGATTCTCATTAAGGGAAATTGATCAAGCTTAGTTCTGGTTCATGTAAATTTCGCTTTCTCTTATTGGAATCATTGGAATTTATCGTTTATTTTTTCTTATTTTCTTTCTAGTTTCAAAGTTCTAATCGTTCTTTTATGTTCTTATCGGTGTATTGTTCTGTAATTAGATTAAAATTAATAAAACTATTTCTTTCATGCTTTACAATGAAATATGGGGTTTTAACAGTGAAATAACAACAGTGAAAATATCAATTTGATATTTTCACTGCAAAATAAGGAGTGAAAATATCAATTTTCAGAACTACTTTTAAAATCCTTTGTTGTTACATGTACTTGCCTTGGACAAAACAGAACACTGGACTTCAGTAAATTATGTCAAAAAATGTTTAAAAAATAAAGAAATATTTTATAAATTTAAATAAATATATAATTGGAAATTAACAACTTACCGTTTATTACCGTTTATCCCGTTTATCAAACATTTTACTGATCTTTGAAGCTGAATGTTCGAACATTTGCTTTCATTCCAAACAAATTACAGACAAAAACAACTGTTAGAACATAAATAAAATTTTATAGCATCGTTCAAATGTATTTTGAACTGTTAACCGTTGTAGTTCTTAAAATGAGCTTCCTGGAGAATTCACACAACAATTTACAGATAGATCCGATATTTTTACCCCACCCACATCTCAAAATGTGTCAACAAACTAGCGTGGCATTTACTCTTCCGGAAAACAAACATCTTAAAGCGAAACAGACTGGTCTCTGACAGTAAGATGACTGAATATTAACTTACTTTAAAAACACGCGTATATGCAGTCTTAAACTAAGAAGAATGGTTAAAATCCAATGAGTATCCACATTTGTTTTGCTAACACATTTGACCTTCCAAATTTTCATTCTATAAATAGCGGCGTAGTAATTTGGTTAAAATAAAGTGTTTTCATTATATTTTGGAACATTAGTGCACTAATAATACTTCATGTTTACTATTCATAAAGCTTTGCAATAAAAAACGAGCGAATATTAAGCAATAAGAATGAATAGCAGAGAACTATTTCTCAGCAAACCGAAAGTAGAAAAGTTGACTGCTATAATTATGCATGAGGGGCGCCCCACGGGTAGCGGCGTAAAGCCCACCCTTTTCAAAAAAGGGGGTAATTCAGAAATAAATAAAAAACAAATAAAACTCCGAAAATAAGCATAAAAGAAACAGAAAATTTGTTTATTTCTGTGTAAGATCGTATTTAATTACACTAGAGCCAAGCTTATTTAAAAAAATATTTTATTTTGAAACAAAACTTTTTTTATTAACACATTGTTTAGAAACAGACAATTATAGACAAGTATGAAAGATCAATATGCCTACTTAATAAGATAGCAATATGGTTGCAGAGAATTTGACCGTATATTTGAAATAAAAAAGCTTTGTATATATAGTAACAATTGTAGAAGTTTATATAAATTTGAATGATTTAAAAGTGAAAGTTTAGATATGTCTGAAGCGATAACAGTAAAAAGTGACACATAACATTTTAAGGTACCTGTCGATCATGTTCACTGTGCGTTATTTTAAGCTCATAGGAGCTTCATGTTGTTGATTATTGATTATAAACTATCATAAACTATTATAATGGAAGTTGATGGAGGTAAATCATCAAAATATATACATATATCTGTTTTTATGTGTTCAGTCACACATGTATGAATATAATGCGACCAATCACTACCATGAAATGGTTTCGGACTAGAATTGTTTTAAGATTTGACCTAGGGGCCTATTTTTGTTATGACATGTGACCCAGTTTTCTATCTTTTTATCACATGTGACCCAGTTTTCTATCATTTCATCACATGTGACCCAGTTTTAAACATGTCGAAGAGATTTTCACGGAAAACATTTTGATCACGTTTCATGAACATAGGACAATGCATTATGCCTCTAATGTGTTCTTAATATTTTTTCTAAAATTTGAGTTAGTGACCTATTTTTTGACCCCATGTGACCCACTTTTACAAGTGACCCGTATTTCATATAGGGGTACATCCTGACCAAGTTTACACATCATCTGACCAATTATCAACATGATATGGTTTATGACTTGACGAGTTGCCGAATTTTAATTCATATGTGATCCAGTTTAATATACCTCCAAACGTTCATCAAGTAAAGTATTTTGATTTTGTTTCATTAATATTTGACCAGGTATTATGTCTCTTCTTTGCTCAAAATATATTTCTAAATTTGACCTAGTGACCTACTTTTTGACCCGATGTGAACCACTTTTACAAGTGGTCGAGATTTGAACGAGAGTAACATTCTAACTAAGTTTGAATATTTTGTAACCAATGACTACCAAGATATGGTTACGGACGGACAGAAGGACTAACGGAATGACGGACGGATGAACAACGCCAAAACAATATCCCCCTCCCGAAACCTTCGATTAGACGGTGAATAAAAAACAGACAAGTGTAACAGCACTACAGAATTATCATAGTTCAACCCGATATTCAAAATGATTGAATATATCTTTCCACTTATAGGAATGTCATGCAAAAGAAAACAGATCTTTTCATTTGCATTCAACAAGAAACACATCATTGCAATGAAATCAGTTATTCAAAGAATAGCAGACAAAAGTTCGCCTTTTGAAATTCACTTTGAACTGTTATCTCTATTTTTTTAATAGATACCTTGACCTTGACTCCAAACAAATCTTTCTATATACCAAGTTTGGTGGCAATATGTCAACCTTTATCCAGTGCCAACCATTTTTTCAATTATTAGTAACATTGAGCTTGAACCTAGGGGCCCCAAACGTCATCCCATGGGAGTTCACCATAAATCATGGATCACTGTTAACTTAGATTAGATTTCAATGCAATACATGATGTATTTGCTGAGATGTTATCATAAATTTGGTAAGATGCAAAATTTAAACCAGAATTTCTAAGTCCAATTAAAGGGCCATTATTTGAAAATATACAGTAATCTAACTTGGATATTCAAGTAGGTTGGGTGGTTGAGTACAATTGTTTAAAGTCTCAATGCAATACATGAAGTAGTTGCTGAGATATTTAACCTATGTGTGCTAACATGCAAAACTTTAATCATAACTTCTAAGTCAGTAAGAACTTTCCATATTAATTTCGACAGCATCAATCATGGTACTATTTTTTCATCTGAGATCGGAACTCCAGGATGATGAATAAATTGAGATTCGGGAAATTATCACCTTTTATCAAAAACTGATTTCCTTGATACAATCAAAATCATTATAAATACAATCACAATCTGTACCAAAACTCTTTTTAAGTTCTTGAAGATTTTGTAATGCTAATCACAGAAGAATGAAATGGCAGGGATACTTTTTGTAAGTACGATGTTTTTTACACCGTATTGCTGATGGAATATCATAAAGTTATTAACATCTGAAAGCAATCATAACAATTTAAGGACATGTCCACATCATTTTAAATAGACAAATGAACTGATATATTTTGACAGTTTTGAATATTAAATATACCTACTTCTTTTGTTCAATTTCAGCAAAAAAAAAAAACATTTCAAAAACATTTCATTGCACCCATTTTAGCTCACCATAGCACGAACTGCTCAAGGTGATTTGTATTGTTTAGCAACAACAACAAAATGGCTGACCCCCTTTTTGCTTTAAAAACATAGCTTCTAAAACTACCACCCAAAAGTCAATGACACTTTGCAAAAAGCTTGCTTGGGTAACCTACTACAAACATACAACAAGGGCTTGCGATTGATCAATATGGAGGCTATTTGTTGCCAAAAGTCCAGACGTGTAATTCCCACAATGTGCTTCTTAATCGTACTAAATATCTCTTACATTTGTCAATGTAGACGTGATATTTGTTGTTTCTATTCGTCAGTTTTTCCGTATTGATTTGTCATTTGTCATTATAGTAGTCAAAATGTATTTGTCAGATCTACCCTGTATATACTCACTAAAACATAGATCGTATAACTTGCCTTTAACAATATGATGTTGTAATTTAGAAAGCCGAATCATGCATATGTAAAACTGCAATTCTACAGTCGACACTCGCATTCGTAAAATGAACATTTGCAGTCCAACAAGTCCAGGTTTGCAAAAGTGAATTGACAAGTTCAGAATTACAAAGATAGATTTTGCCTATACCTTATATGGTAAATGTCACCGAAAGAAACGAAGGTGAATGGGCGGGGCTAACGATTCGGATTTTCTTTCGTTTATTTCCGTCAAATCAAGCAAGGGAGATAACATCTTTGCCTACTTCCTGTAAATTCCCGGTTGTAAGTCCGAGTACTCTCTCTTTATTTCACAATAAAAACTAAAATTAACTTCATCTTCGAGATTTAACGTGTGACATGACCAGAAGGAGACAAGAAAGAAGGTGTGATGAATCAAAGCGTGAGACAAGATGAAACGTGTGACATGATGAAACATGAGACAAGATAGACTGTTTGACATGACAAAACAGGAGACATGATAAACTGTGTGGCATAACAAAACAGAAGACAAGATAAAACGTGTGACATGACAAAACATGAGACATGAAAGACTGAGCGGCATGACAAACATGCGACAAGTTAGAACGTGTGACATGACAAAATAAGACCCAAAATAAAACTTGTGACATAACAAAACAGGAGACAAGATAAAACTGGTGGCATGATTAAACAGGAGACAAGATAAAACGTTTGACATGACAAAACATGAGACATGATAAACAGTGTGGCATTACAAAACATGAGACAAGAAAGAACGTGTCACATGACAAAACATGAGACATGATAAACTGTGTGGCATTACCAAACATGAAATAAGATAGAACGTGTGACATGACAAAACATGAGACATGATGAACTGTGTGGTATGACTAAAACACGACACAAGAAAATACGTGCGACATGACAAAACACGAGACACGATAAACTGTGTGGCATAACAAAACAGGAGACGAGAGTAAACGTGTGACATTACCAGAAGGAGACAAGAAAGAAAGTGTGATATGTCAAAGCATGAGACAAGATAAAACGTGTGACATGATGAAACATGAGACAAGATCGACTGTGTGACATGACAAACATGAGACATGATAAACTGTGTGGCATAACAAAACAGAAGACAAGATAGAACGTGTGACATGACTAAACAGGAGACAAGGTAGAACATGTGACTTGACAAATCGTGACAAAAGATAGAATGTGTGACATGACAAAACATGACACATGATAAACTGTGTGGCATGACAAAACATGAGACAGGATAGAACGTGAGACATGACAAAACATGAGACACGAGAAACTGTGTGGCATGACAAAACATGAGACAAGATAGAATGTGTGACATGACAAAACATGACAAAAGATAGAACGTGTGACATGTCTAAACAGGAAACAAGATAGAACATGTAACATGACAAAACATGACAAAAGACATTACAAAAAATGAGACATGATAAACTGTGTAGCATGACAAAACATGAGACAAGATATGACGTGTGACATGACAAAACATGAAACATGAGAAACTATGAGGCATGACAAAACATGAGACAAGATATAACGTGTGACATGACAAAACATGACAAAAGATAGAACGTGTGACATGACTAAACAGGAGACAAGATAGAACATGAAACATGACAAAACATGACAAAAGATAGAACGTGTGACATGACAAAACATGAGACATGATAAGCTGTGTAGCATGACAAAACATGAGACAAGATAGAACGTGTGACATGACAAAACATGAGACATGAGAAACTGTGCGGCATGACAAAACATGCGACAAGATATAACTTGTGACATGACACAACAGGACCCAATATAAAACTGGTGACATGACAAAACAGGAGACTAGATAAAACGTGTGACATGACAAAACAGAATACAAGATATAAACTGTGACATGACAAAACAGAAAACAAGATAGAACGTGTGACATGGCAAAATATGAGAAATGATAAACTGTGTATCATCAAAAAACATAAGACAAGATACAACTTGTGACATTACAAAACAGGAGACAAGATTAAACTGGTGACATGACAAAACAGGAGACAAGATGAAACGTGTGACATGAAAAAACATGAGACATAATAAACTGTGTGGCATGACAAAACACGAAACAAGATAGAACGTGTGACATGACAAAACATGAGACATGATAAACTGTGTGGCATGACAAAATATGAGACAAGATAAAAAAAAGTGTGATATGACTAAACAGGAGGTAAGATAGAACATGTGACATGACAAAACATGAGACATGATAAACAGTGTGGCATGACAAAACATGGGCCAAGATAAAAACGTGTGATATGACTAAACAGGAGACAGGATAGAACACGTGACATGACAAAACATGAGACATGATAAACAATATGGCATGACAAAACATGAGACAATATATAACGTGTGACATGACAAAACATGAGACATGATAAACAGTGTGGCATGTCAAAACATGAGACAAGATAAAACGTGTGACATGACAAAACATGAGACAAGATAAAACTGGTGACATGACAAAACAGGAGACGAGATTGAACGTGTGACATGACCAGAAGGAAACAAGAAAGAAAGTGTGATATGTCAAAACATGAGACAAGATAAAACGTGTGACAAGATGAAACATGAGACAAGATAAAACATGTGACAAGACAAAACAAAAGACAATTTGGAACGAGTGATATGACGAAAAGTGAGACAAACAAATACTGTTTTTTAAAATGACAAATCAGGAGACAAAAAACTGTGTGACATGAGAAAAAATGAATCAAGATAGAACTTTTGACGTGAAAAAACATGGGACAAGATAGACTGTGACATGACAAAACATGAGACATGATAAACTGTGTGACATAACAGACCAGAAGACCAGATAGAACGTGTGACATGACAAAACAGGAGACAGACAAGATAGAACGTGTGACATGACAACATGATAAACTGTGTGGCATGACTTAAAATGAGACAAGATAGAACATGTGACTTAATGAAACGGGATACAAGATAGAACCTGTGACATGACAAAACAGAAGACAAGATAGAACGCGTGACATGACAAAACATGAGCAATGGTAAACTGTGTGGCATGACAAAAACATGAGACAAGATTGAACTTACGACATGACAAAACAGGAGACAAGATAAATCTGGTGACATGACAAAACAGAAGACAAGATAAAACTGGTGACATGAGAAAACAAGATACAAGATAGAACTTGTGACATGAAAAAACAGCAGACGTAGTGTACAGAATACACACAACTGGATGACCTAATGCACACAAATAAGTCCACAATTATCCATTCCTCTTACAAGAACAGTTAAGCAACCCCACACATATTTATTTATGTACACGTAATACTTTGTATTTTTCTTCAGAATTCAATCATTGCTCTTGAATGGAACATCAACATGCTGAAAAGGCTTAACTTATTGTACAGTTTAAACGTGAGAAACAAATGCACATTAAGACATGAATCTGGCCTCCAATCAAGTGCTTACTTAACTCACTTAAGTTGCAAACCCTGTATATTTTTTTTAAAACTTAAGAAAAGCTGATTTTGATATTTTTGATTGTTTTAATAGTTCAACCAAATTATAGCACAATTTCCTTTACAAGAGATGCAATTCGAAAGATACATTTGAGTAAACTAGAGTAAAACCAAATTTAAGTGATTAATTTTTGCTGAAATAGATAAGTTTCATTTTCATTTAACGCGAAAGAATGTTCGACAAATTCTTTCCTGAGATGGGTTCCTCCTGTCCTTGAGATCAAGACAGCATTCCTTTTGTGAGGCTCTACCTCACCACCTCTTATAATGATAAGATGTCGTAATTTCAAATGAACAACTCGTACCATAAATGTATGCTTTAAGTTGTTAACATAAATACTAAACGCCACTTTACAGCTCACGGTTAACTCCAAAAGACAGAAGAAACCGTTTAAAGGCATTGTATCAAAGCATGCCCTTGTTAAGGGGTGCAGCTTGTGACCCCTTATTCTCCTTGATCCTCCCTGTGTTGTATACCCTAAGTGTATATGGTTTAGTGACGTTGAAGTAGAATATTGTGAAATATAGATTGATCAATCTTATTCAAAGAATCTATAAAATACTTTACTTTTTTGTTTAAATGTTTGCTGCATTTTGTTTACCCATACGACGGATCTGGGGCATTTTGTAGAATTTAGTGGTTACGTTCAACCAATTTTATGGCTTGCATTAGAAATATCTAAAATGTCCCAAGAATTACGTTCACGTTATATATTGTAGTGTAATGTTTAATAACTTTTTTAACTATAT
Source organism: Mya arenaria (assembly GCF_026914265.1). Classification (NCBI taxonomy): domain Eukaryota; kingdom Metazoa; phylum Mollusca; class Bivalvia; order Myida; family Myidae; genus Mya; species Mya arenaria. The sequence goes on along the minus strand of NC_069138.1, from coordinate 11,785,409 downwards.
GTTGGGTACCATTTAGCGCCTCGCTGTCCGTATTGGCTGTAGAAGATGCCTTAGACTATTAGTCATTACCGCTTCAACCAGAGATATCGGGTAAAATACAGGGCGCTACATTGTAGAGAGTGTTGGCTGGGAACGCCCTGTTCATACGCGGAGTTTCAGGAGTCTTTACCATCTTAATTCGGGTGTAATTAATTAATTAATTGTCTTAGTGTACCTTAATACATTGTAGCTTGAATTTTATAATTACAATCGTCAATTCCTTTCTTTAGATAAAACTTGACATTCTCATTGTATAACATACTGCATTGTTTATTCTAATATTCCGATTGTATTAGCGCGACGCTATTTAAAGTTATACGACGTTAAAAAAATCAACTATTCTTTTATACCATCGTGTGTTTTTTTGATAACGCTTATTAAAGAACAAATGCTGAATTGCAGAGGAAAATGCTACTTGTTTAATCTGAATAAATAATTATTTGCAATGTAAATAAAAATATTAATGGCTTTTTTCGAGTTCTTATTCATGCTGTATGAACGCCGGAGGGCTAGTGGGCAAATGACCAAGAATCGCTTAAACGCAAGAACAAATGCGATCAATCTTTGAACAAACCTGGGCTTCACTTTAAGAGGTCATGAGAATGTGCTTTGGTCAGGCCTAGATCCAAGCATACACTTGGTAAGAGGCGGGTAATATACCACTCGGATTATTATCTCATAACAATAGGATTTACGTCATATTCCTTTAACTGTACACTACGATCTTCAATGTTGAAATTCATGATACAAGATATGTTTATTCTATTATATACTTGTAACGAGCCCGATTATTATATTAAAGGTTTCGTCTCGGATCAGTTTAATATTAGGCCAACATAAACGATCATAATGATTGCGCTGGTACGATTCATACAGATATTTAAATTATTCAGAGTACACAATGGGCATTTCATATAATGTAAGTCGACTTGGTTATTAATGTGTTTTTCTCACGAACAATAATTATAAAATTATCAAGACAAGGTATAGTATATGTTTGTGCGAAATTTGCATTGTAATGAGATAATTATGATAAATATTACATTCACGCGAAATTTTATCTTGTCATAAAACAATGAGTTCTCTAAACGATCTATAAACGTTTTCTGGGTCCGTGTATTCCAAAACACGATACTTATTGGTATATAAAACTGAATGAATGGATGAACGAATGAATTAATAAATATAATTATATACCCTGAATGACAATACGAACGCGTTGTCGCATTTCAAAAGGAGGAATCTTGTAAGGGGTTATCATATTAAACTTAATTACAATTTGTTTTAATTGGCTTATGAAGTGGTATAATTCTTAATATAAAGCCAGCGGGTTGTCTTCTACCAATGCCATTTATTTTGTATGGCAAGATTTAAATTTAAACATTCATGACTTAGTGTGTTTGATTGCGTTTGTTTGTTTGATTTTGTCAATTATTTTAAGTATATTTAACAACATGGAACTACTCAACTGATGAAAGTATAAATTACGTGGGTACAACCTGTTACATTTGTCGAATTCAATCGAGGGTATAAGTATATAGTAATGGTGTATCACTTTGTAAAAACAACAACAGCATTTATTTGTGCATATTTAACGATTTTATATAATTTTCTATTGAGATCGGGTCAGTATATTGTTTTATCTTTGAAATCTATGCTATTCATCATTGTTTCCATATTTCCAGAGCGTGATATATCCAACCGCAGGAATTGTCCTGTTGGGGAGGTTGTGCAGAGCGCGAACGGGTACAACTTGAACGGTGAACAAACATTGTGCTGTACCCTTGGTACGTCTGTTTTCCTATATGGGTTGATTGGTATTACAATTTCTTCTGTGAACGGCCACTGTTCTATTGCAGCGGTGCATGTGTATTCTTATATTGGCTGGGTTAATCGGAATGACAGTTTCTTCTGTGAACGGAAACTGTTCTGTAAACGTGGGACGTGTGAATGAAGGTATTTACTTAGTTGGTTTCGGTTACAGCTGGATGAACGCTGTTCTATTGCACTGAAGTTGATTGTTCTTATTTCGGCTTCGCTGAGCAGCTCATAGTTTCTACGCTTAGCAAGCGTTCTGCAGTGGTCTGTGGGCTTTCTTTATATATTGGCTTGGTAGTGCGAAGTTAAAGTTTAATTGATAAATCAGCGCAGCGTTGCAAATGTTGTATGGGTTTATTCGTATTCCGGCTAGTTGGGGCTGATTGAACCCTGTCATGTAGCAATGGTATGTAGAAACTCTTTTTTCCCTTGGTGCGGAAGGATTTCAATTTTTTACGCTGAATAAATCCTGTGCCATTGTGATAGTATGTATAAATGTGTGCTATTATGTTTTTTTGATTTGGCAAATCATATTTTCAATGCTAACCGAGCGCACTGCTGTAGCAGTGGTATAAATGAAATGTTATACTGGCTAAGTGGTGTCGGGTATAAAATCAAAGATGAACAGAACCAACAGCGCTCGACTAAATGCTTCTTTGTCTTCGAAATGAAATTACAGATGTAATATGTGCATGTCAAACGCAATTAAAGAAGGTCACAATTAGAAAAGAAAATAAACAAAAAACGCCGCAAGGCAACGAAACCAGCTTTTTAATGATTTGCAGATACACTTCAGCCTTTGTTGAGAGATATAGTTTTAACTGTTGTATTTTTCTATTATTTTTCAATAACATTTAGCCTTGGCGCCCGGAATGCATTTTCAGTGTGGTCTTCATAAACTATTCCTAAATACAAAATTTGGTTACATATCCCCCTTCCGGCCAGCCCGAAAGAGAACGAATATAGTATGTATCTTTCAAAAGCAATAAAATTAAAAAGACATACAAGTACTATAATTTGTATCAATGGTTAATATGAATTTATGTAGCCTAATTGCGTGATGATTACTGTGTTAAAATAGAATGCCATTGAATGTACAGTATTTGAGGTCTGAGTTTATACCCAAAGTTGCCCAACAACTTTAACCAAACCTGTTAAGTCAAGGCCTATATTATTTATTTAGGATAATATTGAGTTACGTAACCTTATTGTGTGCTGACCTTTAAAGCTGCACTCTCACAGATTAAACGTTTTGCCACTTTTTTATTTCTTGTCATGAAACGAGACTATTTTTGTGAAATTCCATGGAAACCAGTTTTATAATGCTGCTTACAAAAAATAAGATTGCAGATGTTTGCACTTTAGTTCAAAAAATGATGTTTTATGCAACACATACCATACATAAGGATTATAGGACGTTATGTCACGTATGTGCTGTAATACTTTCAGGATGCATGGCTGGGCAATACGGACTTCAACAAGAACTGCTTCTTCTCGGATTATAGACCCGGCTTTTCCCGAAGAAAGAGGTGCGGGGTTCAGATAAAATCACGGTACGGACTTGTTGCTCTAATTTAATGAAACTTCACAAAATATATAAAAATGGCATAAAGCTTCTGTAGAGTTCTGCCAACTGTGTGTATCAGCTAGATTGTACAAGCTAGAATACACACAAGAGTCAGTCACTTGAGCGTCTTCTGCAATTTTCTTTTTCGAAGTCAGAAGAAAATACCTCGTCATGTTAGGCGTCACATTGCTGCTAGAGATTTGTTTCCATCCTACAACACCCCTCACATTTCTATGCGTTTTCGTTATTGAATTTGTTTACTCTCGGACAAAGTTTTTTGTGTCGTAAGAAATGTAACTTAATTTCTAGCCTTCCTTAATAATTGCTGAACACTTGCGGCCGTAATGTTGTGGTATGAGCAATTAAAAGAAAGGATTTACTTCGCCAGCACATTGGTCTATTCACCATATATCAATGGAAATGTAAGAATGTGATGTTTCCAAAAAAATAAAAATAAAAAATGGATAACATTACGCTCGTTCATCCTACTGTATTTGGAACAAAAAGAACTACTAATGGGGATAACCCATGTAACAAGGTTTATTTATAAGATTATTCATATTGGCTCAATCACCTTTGGCATTCGGAAATATGTAATGTTTGATTAACACATTCATTGTCGACTTCAGTTACTTCAGTGTTCAGGTAAGGAAACAGAAATACTAGATAAACCTCCAGGATTAATTCGTCCTTAGGAATATATAAACAGACTGGATTGTATCGTCCTGAAATGTGTATATACAAATAGGCTAACGTGCTGGATTGACTGGTTCTAAACGCAGTGCATTTAAAAGAAACCCTTTTTTCTGCACATATAAAAATATTTCGATTTTTAAAAATAAAAAAATGTTTATATCTGTATTAATTCATATTCATGTTACAAATAATCACATTGATTGTTTAGATATATTTAATATTATATTTCATCAATAGTTCATTAAATTGGCATTTAACACGCACATTTGCGTGATGATTCAAAACAAATAATCTTTATTCATAACCTGTCAAATTCAAACCTTTGGTTGAACATAGCAGATGATGATTCAATACCTATCGTCTCCACCCATTACATGTAAAGCTCATAACTGATTTTGAGAAAATCAATAGTTGTTATTTTCTCATCGTTTAAAGTTTATAACAGGGATTGATTTTAATGATCGGAAAACATTGTTGGCAAGGTAATGTCGTGTTTGTGCCAAATTATTTTAATTCAGTTTTAAAAAAATATTCAAAGATTAATCATCCATAAAAGATAACCTTCGTGTTTCCTATTCGCTTTGATATCATCAATTAAGAAAACAGTTGCAAAAAACATTAAAATCTTGACACATCTTAAAACTTGTTATTACAATACACACTAACAACTTTAAATTCGTTATTAGAAACAAATACTAACTGTCACACTTACCGTAACGAAACGTCTTAATCGAAGTCCAGTTTGATTCTGTGATAATTCGCCTTATAGCTTAATCAACTACAAAGCTAAGTGTATTGATTGTGAGTAATATGGAAAAAAAAATGTCAATAAGTTCAATTAGAGATTAAAACTGCAAATGTTTTAAAAAATCAACACGCTATGGGTAAAATCGTTACATGTTCTAAAACTGACTAAAAAACGGGCAGATATTTTTAAGGAAATGTTTTTGAAAACTACATTCTTTTATAAACACAATTATGTCGCATCATTAAATAATTGAGCCATTTCTAAAGGAAATGATTTTAGATCTTCGAGGACATAATGCTTTGCAAAAAAATATAAGTAAAGTATAAGATTAAATTTAGATTTTATCATCAGCTTCCGCTAAGTAACTGGATCATAAACCTTGTTTGGTTAGTAGATCATTAGCTTAGTTTGGTAAGTAGATCAGTATGTTAGTTTGGTAAGTAGAACAGTAAGTAAGTTTGGTAAGTGGACCATGAGCTTAGTTTGGATAGATGATCATTAGCTTAATTTGGTTAGTAGATCATTACCTTAGTATGGTAAATAGATCATAAGGTAAGTTTGGTTAGTTGACCATTATCTTAGTTTGGTTAGCTCATCATCAGCTTATTTTGGTAAGAATATCATTAACTTACTTTGGTAAATAGATAATTATGTTAGTTTGGTTAGTTGATCATTAGCTTAGTTTGGTTAGTGGATCATTACCTTAGTATGGTAAATAGATCATAAGGTAAGTTTGGTTAGTTAATAATTAGCTTAGTTTTGTCAGAATATCATAAGCTTAGTATGGTAAATAGACCATTATGTTAGTTTGGTTAGTTAATAATTAGCTTAGTTTTGTCAGAATATCATAAGCTTAGTATGGTAAATAGATCATTATGTTAGTTTGGTTAGTTAATAATTAGCTTAGTTTTGTCAGAATATCATAAGCTTAGTATGGTAAATAGATCATTGTGTTAGTTTGGTTAGTTAATAATTAGCTTAGTTTTGTCAGAATATCATAAGCTTAGTATGGTAAATAGATCATTATGTTAGTTTGGTTAGTTAATAATTAGCTTAGTTTTGTCAGAATATCATAAGCTTAGTATGGTAAATAGATCATTATGTTAGTTTGGTTAGTTAATAATTAGCTTAGTTTTGTCAGAATATCATAAGCTTAGTATGGTAAATAGATCATTATGTTAGTTTGGTTAGTTAATAATTAGCTTAGTTTTGTTGGAATATCATTAGCTTAGTTTTGTCAGAATATCATAAGCTTAGTTTGGTAAATAGATCATTATGTTAGTTTGGTTAGTTGATCATTAGCTTCGTTTGATTAGTAGATCATTTGGTTAGTATATACTACTTTAGTTTGATTAATAGATCACTACCTTAGTTTGGTTATTATATCACTAGCTTACTTTTGTTAAAAGATCACTACCTTAGTTTCGTTAATAGATCAGTACCTTAGTTTGGTTAGTTAATAATTAGCTTAGTTTTGTCAGAATATCATAAGCTTAGTATGGTAAATAGATCATTGTGTTAGTTTGGTTAGTTAATAATTAGCTTAGTTTTGTCAGAATATCATAAGCTTAGTATGGTAAATAGATCATTATGTTAGTTTGGTTAGTTAATAATTAGCTTAATTTGGTTATTAGATCACTACCTTAGTTCGGTTAATAGATCATTACCTTAGCTTGGTTAGTAGGTCATTACCTTAGCTTGGTTAGTTGATCACTACCTTAGCTTGGTTAGTAGATCATTACCGTTGTTTGATTAATAGATCACTACCTTAGTTTGGTTCGTAGATAACTACCTTAGTTTGGTTAGTAGATCACTACCTTAGTTTGGTTAGTAGATCACTACCTTAGTTTGGTTAGTAGATCACTACCTTAATTTGGTTAGTAGATCATTACCTTAGTGTGGTTAGTAGATCACTACCTTAATTGGGTTATTATATCACTAGCTTACTTTTGTTAAAAGATCACTACCTTAGTTTGGTTAATATATCAATACCTTAGTTTGGTTAATAGATCACTACCGTTGTTTGATTAATAGATCACTACCTTAGTTTGGTTCGTAGATAACTACCTTAGTTTGGTTAGTAGATCACTACCTTAGTTTGGTTAGTAGATCACTACCTTAGTTTGGTTAGTAGATCACTACCTTAATTTGGTTAGTAGATCATTACCTTAGTGTGGTTAGTAGATCACTACCTTAATTGGGTTAGTAGATCACTACCTTAATTTAGTTATTAGATCACTACCTTAATTTGGTTAGTAGATCACTACCTTAGTTTGGTTAGTAGATCATTACCTTAATTTGGTTAGTAGATCACTACCAAAATTGGGTTATTAGATCACTACCTTAATTTGGTTATTAGATCACTACCTTAATTTGGTTAGTAGATCATTACCTTAGTTTGGTTATTAGATCATTACCTTAGCTTGGTTAGTAGGTCATTACCTTAGCTTGGTTAGTAGGTCATTACCTTAGCTTGGTTAGTTGATCACTACCTTAGTTTAGCTAGTTGATCACTACCTAAGTTTGGTTATTAGATCATAACCTTAATTTGGTTAGTAGATCACTACCTTAATTTGGTTATTAGATCACTACCTTAGTTCGGTTAATAGATCATTACCTTAGCTTGGTTAGTAGGTCATTACCTTAGCTTGGTTAGTTGGTCACTACCTTAGCTTGGTTAGTAGATCATTACCTTAGCTTGGTTAGTAGATCATTACCTTAGTTTGGTTAGTAGATCATTACCTTAGTTTGGTTAGTAGATCATTACCTTAGCTTGGTTAGTAGATCATTACCTTAGCTTGGTTAGTAGATCATTACCTTAGTTTGGTTAGTAGATCATTACCTTAGTTTGGTTTGTAGATCATTACCTTAGTTTGGTTAGTAGGTCATTACCTTAGCTTGGTTAGTTGATCACTACCTTAGTTTAGCTAGTTGATCACTACCTAAGTTTGGTTATTAGATCATAACCTTAATTTGGTTAGTAGATCACTACCTTAATTTGGTTATTGGATCACTACCTTAGTTCGGTTAATAGATCATTACCTTAGCTTGGTTAGTAGGTCATTACCTTAGCTTGGTTAGTTGATCACTACCTTAATTTAGCTAGTTGATCACTACCTTAGTTTGGTTATTAGATCATTACCTTAATGTGGTTAGTAGATCACTACCTTAGTTTGGTTAGTAGGTCATTACCTTAGCTTGGTTAGTTGATCACTACCTTAGTTTAGCTAGTTGATCACTACCTTAGTTGTGTTATTAGATCATTAGCTTAGTTTGGTAAGTAGATCATTATGTTAGTTTGGTTAGTTGACCATTAGCTGAGTTTGGTTAGTAGGTCATTAGCTTAAATTGGTAAGGAGATCATAAGGTAAGTTTGGTAAGTGGATCATTAGCTTAGTTTGGTTAGTAGATCATTACCTTAGCTTGGTTAGTAGATACCACCTTAGTTTGATTAATAGATCACTACATTAGTTTGGTTATTATATCACTAGCTTAGCTTGGTTAGTAGATCACTACATTAGTTTGGTTAATAGATCACTACCTTAGTTTCGTTAATAGATCAGAACCTTAGTTTGGTTAACAGATGATCAGCTTAGTTTGGTTAATAGATCACTACCTTAGTTTGGTTAATAGATCACTACCGTAGTTTGGTTAATAGATCACTACCTTAGTTTGGTTAATAGATCACTACCTTAGTTTGGTTAATAGTTCAGTACATTATATTGGTTAGTAGATCATTAGCTTAGTTTGGTGAGTAGATCACTACCTTAGTTTGGTAAGTAGATCACTATCTTAGTTTGGTAAGTAGATCACTATCTTAGTTTGGTTAGTAGATCACTACCATTGTTTGGTTGATAGATCACTACCTTAGGTTGGATAATAGATCTCTACTATAGCTTGGTTAGTTGATCACTACCTTAGTTTGGTTAGTAGATCACAACCTTATTTGGTTAGTAGATCACTACCTTAGTTTGGTGAGTAGATCACTACCTTAGTTTGGTAAGTAGATCACTATCTTAGTTTGGTAAGTAGATCACTATCTTAGTTTGGTTAGTAGATCACTACCATTGTTTGGTTGATTGATCACTACCTTAGGTTGGATAATAGATCTCTACTATAGCTTGGTTAGTTGATCATTACCTTAGTTTGGTTAGTAGATTACTTCCTTAGTTTGGTACGTAGATCATTGCCTTAGTTCGGTTAGTAGATCATTAGGTTAGTTTGTTCAGTAGATCATTGCCTTAGTTTGGTTAGTAGATCATTAGATTAGTTCAGTTAGTTGATCACTACCTTAGTTTGTTTAATAGATCACTACCTTAGTTTGGTTAGTCGATCATTAGCTTAGTTTGGTAAGTAGATCATTATGTTTGTTTGTTTTGTTAATCATTTCTTTAGTTTTGTTAGTAGGTCATTAGCTTAATTTATTAAGGAGATCATTTAGTAAGTTTGATAAATGGATCAGTAGCTTAGTTTGATTAGTAGATCATTAGCTAAGTTTGGTAATTTGGTAATTTTATCAAAGCTTTAGTCTGGTAAGCTGATGCAAATCACCACTCATGACCTCCAGCTGTAAGCCGATACTTATCACTCTCGATCTCCAGCTGTAAGCCGATACTTATCACACTGTAAGCTGAGAAATCAATCACGAGCTCCAGCTGTAAACCGATGCAAATCACTCACAATATCCAGCTGTAAGCTGATGCCAATCACTCACGATCTCCAGCTGTAAGCTGATACAAATCACTCACAAGCTGCAGCTGTAGGCCGATGCAAATCACTCACGATCTCCAGCGGTTAGCTGATGCAAATCACTTACGATCTCCAGCTGTAAGCCGATGCAAATCACTTACAATATCCATCTGTAAGCTGAGAAATCAATCACGAACTCCAGCTTAAAGCCGGTACAAATCACTCACAATGTCCATCTGTAAGCCGATGCAAATCACTCAAGAGCTCCATCTGTAAGCCGATGCAAATCAATCACGAGCGCCAGCTGTAAGCCGATGCAAATCACTCACAATATCCATCTGTAAAATCCAGCTTAAGGCCGATGCAAATCACTCACAATATCCAGCTGTAAGCTAATGCAAAATACTCACGAGCTCCAGCTGTAAGCCGATGCAAATCACTCAGGATCTCCAGCGGTAAGCTAATGCGAATCACTCACGAGGTCCAGCGGTAAGCCGATGCATATCACTCAAGAGCTTCAGCTGTAAGCCGATGTAAATCACTCACGATCTCCAGCTATAAGCTGATGCAAATCACTCACGAGCTACAGCTGTAAGACGATGGAAATCTCTCAATAGCTCCAGCTGTAAGCCGATGCCAATCACTCACGATCTCCAGATGTAAGACGATGCAAATCACTCACGATCTCCAGATACAAGCTGATACAAATCACTCACGATCTACGGCTTTAAGCCGATGAAAATCACTCACGATCTCAAGCTGTAAGCTGATACAAATCACTCACGATCTTAAGCTGTAAGCTCATGCAAATCACTCACGATCTCCAGCTGCAAGCGGATGCAAATCACTCACGATCTCCAGCTGTAGGCTGATGCAAATAACTCACGATCTCCAGATGCAAGCTAATGCAAATCACTCACGATCTTCAGATACAAGCTTATGCAAATCACTCACGATCTCTAGCTGCAAGCTAATGCAATGCACTCACGATCTTCGGCTGCAAGCTCATACAAATCACTCACGGTCTCCAGCTGTAGGCTGATGCAAATAACTCACGATCTCCAGATACAACCTGATGCAAATCACTCACGATCTCCAACTGCAAGCTGATGCAAACCACTCACGATCTCCAGCTGTAAGTTGATACAAACCACTCACGATCTCCAGCTGCAAGCTGATGCAAACCACTCACGATCTCCAGCTGTAAGTTGATGCAAACCACTCACGATCTCCAGCTGCAAGCTAATGCAAAAATGAACCTGGACTTGTCTTTTTAGTTGTTTAATTCAAAACGATTATTAAGAAATATATATGATGTTTTGTTAAGTCCTGATCGTTTGCCATGTGATGCAAGACTGTTTGACTATAATAAGAAATTGAAAACACACACACACACACACACACACACACACACACACACACACACACACACACGCATGCACACAAGCAAGTATATTTTGGTATAAAAGAAAACTGCTTGAAAAAACTGCGGCACAATTGTCTGCCACAATGTCGTATTGTGGTTCTTTGTTTTTTATCAAAATTATAAAATTGCAAATATATAATCAATATCATGTATAAATCGAAACCATTGTTTACAATTTGTTTCATTTTTTTAAAGGGCTGTATTTTCCGTTTTCAGACCATGGACCGTGACCCTGAAGGCCAACAAGTGATGTCCCTAAGACTGTCCAGAGTTATGATGGATATCGGCGTGACCAGACAGATGGTCGCACGGAGGAGGAAGACAGTCCTGGAGATAGAGAAGACGAATTGTGAAGTCAACGTTATACAACATGATAATAATTATACCTCGTTTATTTTCGGTAGTCAATCGGAAGGGACATCAACTTTGGGCATGAACTCAGACGTAGATTGTATTCTATGCATGGACGATCATCGTGTGATAACGGACTGGGCAGACTGGGAGCCAGGGAAGAGAATTTTTCTGATAATAAAGAACGAACATTCTCCACCCCAGCACTGTTGTCTGCAGATACTAAAAAAAGAATGCCCTATGCCTGAAACACTGGATATGGTGCCAGCAATGATGGGTGTGGAAAAAGACATGGACAACAGGGTACTGAGGAGAAACGATTGGATTGATATTTTAATGGTACACTTATCTGGTCGTCAAATTATAAAACAAGGACCATCAAGAAGTACTACCAAACATGTTGATATGATTTTCGCGTTAAGATACAGTGGACTGCTGTTTGAATGCAATTTTCTATTTACGAGACCAAAGCCTGGTCACTGGCCGAGACCAGAAATACTCACAAAGGCACGTCAGTGTGAAACATTCCTCGTCCCACAGGGACACGCAGAGAGTGATCAGTCAAACCTTGAATGGAGATTCTCTACGTCACTGATTGAAAGACTGCTCATGTTTGATCTCAATATTTTGCAAATACAGGTTTACACATTTCTAAAAATCTTACGAAAGACTTTTTTCAAACCGTTAGTAGGTGACAGACTGAGCACGTTTCATTTCAAAACCGCTCTATTGTTCACCCTTGAGACAAATCCTCCAGAAATCTGGCAAGAACATAACATGATGCAGTGTGCTATAAACTGCCTGAATACTCTTCAACGTTGGTTCAAACATCGGTACTGTCCACATTACACGATCTCGGGAGTGGACCTATTTGTGGGAAAAGTGAGAAAATGGGAGTTTCCTCTCCTGTCAGCAAAACTATCTGACATGATAGACAACATCATGGACTTTGTCACCAAAATGGAAATGGACCAGATAGGAGAGAGGTTCGGTGACAGATGCAGAACAGTCAGTACAAGATGTCAGAACATATTGAATACTACGATGTTCTACTTTGAAGCAACTATAGACATACTATTCGATAATTATTTGAGCTTTACAACTGGAATGAATGACATTATGACAACAAGGAACTTGATTATAATAGTTCGGGATATTCTTTATGAATCCGAAATATGGACAGAATTACAACATATTGCAAAATGGCTATACCAATATCTTGCCTCCATGACAGCATCTACGTGTCTTCGCCTGAACAATCCAATACCAACATACGTTTACCGCCTGTACAAGGCCTACCTGGACTCAGATCTCACCTCCAGCAGATTAAAGTTGGCATCCATGATGTACTGCAGTGGTCAGTATGAGAGGGCTAAGCTGGTGTTGGCCTACACGGAGGCGCTGCTGCATGCCGATGTGTGGCAGTTTAATCCGTGTTCAGGAAGGTCGGGACATACGTTTACTGAGAGGTTTCAACAAAAGGTTTATGAGCTGCCTGCTTTGGAAGTTATAAAACGGCATGTTGCTTGCTCCGTTCTTTTTAATTCGTTTGAAATATGCTGTGTACCTAAGTTCCTAGTATACGAGATGTATAGAACGATTCGTCCTGAAGATTTTCACCACAGAAGAAATCTGTTTGAAGAATGGATGGACCTTATAGTGATTGACTCCAGACCATTCATGTTCTACCTGCAGTATCTCACATACAGACAACTGGGAGAAGAAGAGAGACGCCTAGAAGCACTACAGAAGCTATCCAATTACGTTTGTGTTGAAAGTCGAGGGTGTGGGCATATAGATACGGCCCTTCATGTACTTGGTCATTGCTATGAACTGGAGAACTGGTATTTTGTGGCATTGGCATGCTACAGAAAATTCATTGAGTTCTTTCCTTACAATAATGCAGCCAGGTGGCATATCATGAGACTCCTTCAGCAGTTATGAGGAAAACCAGAAGCACACAGCGTATCACCCTAACGTGGCAACTTGGATAATCCATTTTACATTTAAGTGGTGGATATATCTATTACATTGTGAGAAGTGTCTGAAGTAAACCATATGACATTTCGACAAGTATTGCAGTAATGTATGATACATGTATGCACTTGGTGACATTGTAACAATAATCATTGTAAACGATATTTCATCGATAGTTATTTTCTCAGTTTCGGACTGGACATTTAAAGTTAAAGAATACGAATTTACAGACAAACTTTAAACTGGTATAATATTATTCGTTATGAATTGACTTGTCCTTACATTTAATATACAAACATGTGGGTTTATTGTTTGACTTGTCCTAACATTTATATACATATAAATGAGTTTATTTTGACTTGTGATTATATTGAAAAAAAAAACACAAACTTATTCAATATAGACTCTAAATACATTTAGATGAAAAACCTTTTACTTTTAAGAAAATCTCAATTTTCGTCTGCGTTGCTTGTTATTTCTAAGTTTAAAACAAATTCAAATTCAAGTGAAACTATTTTTATTCTCAATAACTACTAAAACTCTGTTAATTAACGAAAGTGTCAATAAAAATAAGAAAACAATGCTTTATTTTTGTTTTAAACTTTTGATTTGGTTTCTATAAATATGTTTTTATTTAAACAAATTTTATTCACTTTCTATAAAAGAACATCATATTGAGACATTAAATGTAATACTATATAAATAATGTGTCGAAACGGATTCAAACGAAAAGCAGGGCCTATACTGCTCAAAGAATAAGCATAATCATGATAATTAATTTTCCTAGCTATATAGTGTACGTACGTTCGAGCAGTTTGAACACCACTGGGCGATTGCGTATGCTTAAGGAAGGAGATTCGAATATGGATTTAAGAGGGAATTTCAAGAATCTAACTGCTGTAAGCATTTTGAAATGAGTTAAATTTAAAATAAAACGAAATAAGCATGTATTTGAAAATATATGTTAAATCATGTACAAAGATACAAACAAGCTGTTTTGTCTTAAAAGAACGCAAAATAGACCATCTTATGTCCGGTGTCTGTTCAAATAAAAAAGGCGATAAAGCAATCTCACTCTCGAAGTTTGTTGAAATACAGAACTCTTAATTGATCAACCTGCCTCCCATGTTAGATCAAATCATTTACGCAGTAAAACAAGGGGGTACTAGGTAGTTAAGAGGGAGTGATACTAACAACCTTTTGACATTCGCAGCTGTTTCAGAACCGACAATTAAATGGTTTGAAATGCTGATATGTGGGTTTGGGAGGTACTCTCTCAGGAAAATGTTATAATTCAAATTGTTGCATTTTTCGCATTTTATTACATTTGTTTTCCAATAAGGGCAAAAACAGTAAATTTGGACGTCCTTGGTTGGTGGCTATGGGTAGCAGGCTAGCTCGTACAAAGCCAATGGCGTGTCTAGTGTCAATTCGAGTGTCTAGATTTGCATATATACATGGGGTCCAACAATGATTAAGATAGAAAATAGCTACTTGCATTTCATAAAATTGAAACTAACCTGTATTCACAGAGATATAGGTATTAAATATTTAAGGTATCATATGTTCAAATAGTGATTACTTATAGCTAAAAGAAATGGCTGAAAAAAGATCGATAAATTTATTACATGGCCCAACAACGCCGTCTGTTTAAGGATGGATGATCATTTTCCCATGGAGGAACACGTTACTGGTGGTTTCAAACTTCTGCAAATACAACCTTTGGCCGATGGTTTACAGCATTTTTCGTGGCTGGGAACCATACATTTGGAGCTCAATGAGTAGGGTCGGATACCAGGCAAGGCTGCATCCTAATACCGAAAGACCGAAAAAAAACTTAAGCTTTATAAGCATATACAATAGAGTGTTCGAGGCGTGGTGGTGAGGCTGGGCGAGTATATTTTTTTTTAAAAACATCATTTTTGTGGCTAGTGCTAGAAAATTCCGTCTAATACACCCGATGAAAGTTGAGTCATGCGAAACACGTCACTTTCTTTTATTGAATGGTTAATGAAATAATCGTTTAAATAAAGCGCATTGGAGAATTAATATGCAAGACTTTTGATTAAAATTGAAAATAAATAATCGTTAAAAGTAATTTCAGATAAACTATTTGACTTTGAAGTGATTTATATAAGTTGCACACGTTCCTTTGAGAAATATACAAAAATGAATTTTCTACGTAAACTTTCTACAAACTGATAATTTGAGATGTGCAAGAAGGTGGGTTTTTTTACGGCAAGCTTCGATACCTTAGGAATGCCATGAAAGTCACGCGCAAAACACATGCATACACACGCAAACGAGCACAAACGCACATAAACACAAGCCAGCACGGACCTTGACACGGAAGTATTAACGCAAATACGTTTCCACGGAAGCATTCACTAACGCACGGACACAAACACACACGGACGCACAAGGACACATACACGCACGCACGGACGCAGCCACCCCACACATGACATGATTACATACACACCATCAATGAAGGTCCATGCATTTAGATAATTCTTCATAAGATATGAACAAAACGAACAGAGTAGGAGGACATTTTTGATGATGGAGAAGATGAACACTGTTATAAAGCCTAATAGTTTTTATAAAACAAGTGAAACATATTTGTCCTCGATAGCCAATCGGAATGGACAACGATTCTAGGCATCAAATCAGATACGTGTTGCCTTAGTAAACGTATTGACTCTATGATAGCCGAAAGACTAGCAGAGTTTAACGCTTTAACCTGATATATCTGATGTAGAACAGTTCGTTACGTTATATAGAACTTCGTCCGGTAGATAAGGCAATGTATTGGGTCTAGTAAAGCTCAAAGACTTGCATACTTTATCGCTTCTATCCAAAATACAGGGCGATACCGTATAACCCAAAATATAAGGCGATACCGTATAACCCGAAATACAAGGCGATACCGTATAAAGATTTTAGCTTCAAATGGACATTTGATGGGTGAAATTTTAGCAATGTTTATCTTTTTAATTTGAGAGTTGTGCTGTTTTAAGATTGTTTTAATATATTTTGTTAAATAATTTAGTACGCTTTTATTGTGCATGCAACAGAAGAAGGAACACAGCTAAAAGGTTTTAAAGGTTTTGTTCGTTAAACATTTGGAATTTTAAAGCTAAAGGAGTTATTTGATCTTTTAAATCGTTGCAAAGTAATGCACCATTAACAATATGGAGCGGACTTATATTTTTATCGATGTCTTAGTGGTACTGGAATTATTTCCAGCGGTAAATGCTCAATGTAAGTATAATTCCACTGATGCGATTGGCTTAGTTTATTTAACTTATTGTTGCCTGATTGTATTGCTATGCGCTAATATATTCACGCACTAGAATTCCTGGGTATAAACCAGTACTGGTCTCAATTGTGAAATCATGCAATTTAGTGCTCGATTCAACAATACTATGGTTGAGAGACGGGCCATCGTCCCAATAATAGTTTTTACGGAAATACTTCTATACAATAAATGTTTTAAAATCATGGTTCTGGATATCTACTTTCTAGAACAGACTTGTAACAAATCCGATCATCAAATAACAGGCTTGGTTTAAGATCAGTTAATATTTTGCCCTACATAAAATATTACAATGATTGAGCTGGTAAAGCAGTGTTTTAGTGTAAAGACGCTTCATAATTATATAGATTCAAATGGTTAAGTACACACAATACACAATATAAATGTCTGTCAGGGCCTTTTTATGTCTGTCGCTCTGGTTTCACTCTCACGAACAATAAATGTAAGACGAAATTCGTTTATTGCTGAAGTGTTTGTTAAAAATGTGCATTGTGATGTATTGACATAACTACGATAAATATAACACTCATGCGATATTTAAGTTTTTAAGTTAAGTCTTTTCAGAAATACACTGTATTATACGATTTTTGAATCTATAAACGTTGGCTTTGTTCGTGTTAACCTCATCAAGTTACTCATGGAAAGAGCATAATAATAAAGCAACGAACGATAGAATGAGTAAATACAATATAATACTCTGAACGCAAGTGTCGCCTTTCTAAGAGTGAACCTTTTAATGGTTATCAAATTTAACTGAATTGCAATTTAATAAGATAATGAAGTGGTATACTAAATGGCAAATGCGTCCTCTTACTTGGAGCCATATTTGGTATATAAGGACTGGTTTCTGCTTTTGTTTTCCAAAATACAGAGAGAAAAAAAAACATACTGAACAAATCATCATTTTAATAAGTGAATAATACTTTGTGTTTGAGTTTTTTATATGGTTTTCAAAACACATATAATAAAGTATGTAATATAAAAGGTCAACATCTATATGAGAAACTGCGTAAATAGATGAGTACAATAAGTCAAGTCAGGGATAATTCACCCCTACCAGTATACCTGACAGATGATACAGAATACATAAGGAATTAATTGCTGGCTTGGTTTTGTGCTGTTCTATGTTTCTTGTTTCTTGTTTGTAATTTTGTGTTCTATGTCTTTGGCGTTTGCCCATTGCCACTAAACCGGATTTATATTTAAACTTTTTGCTACTGAGCATGTTTCTGTAGCTTTTTGCATAAATATTGACGTCATTATCGGGTTATGAACGCAATAGGGCTGGTCAAAGTGTGAGGAGTTCGAATGAACACTTTCTAAATTGTTGATTTATATTTTACTGGACTTTTTGACACAATACAAACAATAATAAGATCAATAATTTTCATGTATATTGTTGTGCGATGAATTGCGAACATATCCGAAGAATTTGCGTTTATCGATTGATAAACGCAATTGCCGAAAGGTAGTTCATTTAAGGAATGGAAGTTGAGGTGTAAGTACATAATTATACATTACATGGACGAAGTTATGAAAAAAGAAGAAGTTTACATAGTGATACTTAATATGAAATGGAATATATTTGTGTACAATACATGATACAAAGTGTTAAACAAATCAATAAATGCTAAAAATATCTTCTTTTTTGTGTAATACGAAACAAATGAGTAAACAAAACAATCCTAATATCAATACCAAAATTGCGAAACAATATGTGATTTGTGTACTTTTAAACAAATATTTTGATTGATATGTTTATAGCTAGCAGTCACTTCTGATTTGACGAAACTATTATTAAAGCAGATTTAGGGCATTTGTCAGTGCGAAAGTTAGTTTGAAGGACCAATAAAGTAGTGTTGTTTTTAGGGTCAATTTGTAACCAGCATAATACATACATCCGTTGCAGTATGTGTAGGCGTAGTGAGGATTTGAGATATTATGTATTATCAGATTTTTTATAAAAAAAGTATTTACACTTTTACCGAAAAACCTTTATACGGAACACTTTGTTGTTGAGTCAAAATAGTAAGTTTTCCCAATGAACAATGCATTACGGCTTGGTGGTGGTTCTATGTATTTTAAGAAAGATATTTGCATTATTTTTTGTAACCAGTAAATGAATAAGTCGATAAATTTGCAGTATTTTCTTGAACATATTTCTTTTTTGAAAATATTTCATTAAGAATCCACACGGCATTGTTGATAAGGTAGTCTGAAGCATTTTAACACCAAGAAAATATTAATATTGTCGACATACTTTTCAGAAAAGAATGCGAATGTTTTTTTGAACCAAAAACTGACAAAATCGTCACTCATAAAATTTGCTCAACTCATTTTTACCCAAAAAACATGTTGCTATTCCTGAAAAAGATTTTCCCCCAGAACCTTATAAAGCATAACCTTTCTAAACATTTTAATGTTTGGCCTTTCTTTTTTACATTATGGAAGGCGCTTAAGAAAATGCGCAAACAAAATATCAAACTTAATGCTTATCTAACACAAGCATGGTGTATATGTATGATTATACTAACTTTTGTTCATGATTGTTAATCTTTAATCGAAAATGCGTATTTGTATTAACAACAATTGTATATACATATACACCATGTTTACCAGCTTGTGTTATCCTCAACTGCGGGATGTGTACTGATGGGATATGCGAGCAGTGTGCGGACGGGTACAGTTTCAACTTTGAACGCACGCTGTGCAGCAGCATTGGTATGTGAGTATTTTCATATTGGCTGGAATGGTTTGGATAACGGATTATTGTGTAAACGAACGCTGTTCTGTAGCAGTGGTATGTGCATTATTGCTTTTACTTAGGTGGTTGGGGTAGCTGTTTCAACACTGAAAGAACGCTGTGCTGAAGCAGTTGGTTGGCTGAGTTTGGAGTTGCTTTAGTTTTAAAGCTTGACGAACGCCGTCCTGTATCACTGGTTTGTTTGTATTCCTATGTTGGCTGGGTTGGTACGGGTTATGGTTTTAACACTGAAGTCACTGCGAGATAGCAGTTGTCTGTGTGTAGTTATGTATTTGCTTGGTTGGGGCGCTATTGTTTCAACGCTTGACGAGAGCTTTGCTATAGCACAGGTATTTGAGTATTCTGATTTTGGCTTCATTTGGTGGGTTATAAAGAAACAATAGTAAATGGGCATTCTTGTACAGGCTTGGTTTAGAGGGGTCATAGTATATCAGTAGTATTCGAGCTGTTTTTATATTGGCTTGGTGTCGCGTGGTAAAAGTATATCAGTAGTATTCGAGCTTTCTTGTATGGGCTTGGTGCTGCGGGGACATAGTATATCAGTAGGATTCGAGCTTTCGTATATTTGCTTGGTGCAGCGGGGTTAAAGTGCAACAGTAGCAAGTGGCATTATTATATTGGCTTGGTGGCGCCGGATTATAGCATAGCAATAGTACGTGGGCATTCTTATATTGGCTTGGTGAAGCGGGATTATAGTGTAACAGTAGTATTCGAGCGTTCGTTTGTTGGATTGGTGCAGCTGGGTTATAATGTAGCAGTTGTAAGTGGGCTTTCTTATACTGGTTTTGTGGAGCGGAGCGGTATTATATTGAAGAAGTATTAAGTGGCATTCTTATATTGGCTTGGTGGCGCGGAGTTATGCCGTAGTAGTACCAAGTGCATACTCATATTAGCTTAGTTGTTCTTGGCTTTAAGAGTAGCAGTAGTAATTGCCTGTTAACGAGGGGTGATAGTGTATCAGAAGTAAGGGACATTCTTATATTTGCTTGGTGCTGCTGAGTTATAATGTAACAATTTTCGGTTTATTATTTAGCAGCAGTAAGTAGTCAATTATATATTGGCTTTGCGGTTCGCGGTTATAGTATAGCTGTAGTAAGTGGGCATTTCAGAACAAGGAAAGGGTTGTGATTTGAACACAGTAGCTGTATATTGTCTTTACTCTGTATTGACAAGAATTTGTGAGACTTAAAAGTGTAATGAAGTGCTATAAGTGTTTGCAAAGATGTTTATTTTTGGTTTCATTCTGTTTTACAGTGGGATCATATTGATGATGTTTAAGACTTTTCTCTTTATTTGATTTATAAGGATGGCTTAGTAGATTGTTTTCTTGTAGGCCGCAAAATATAATTTTTTATCAGGAGTTACATATACAGTATATTAAATTTGAAATATGTTCTTTCACATATATGATGATGTTTTTTCAGGATGCAAAAGTGACCAATACGGATAACCTGTGTGTTTGGATAATGGTGAGTGTGTCTATTCGGGGTGTGAACTCGGCTTCTACGGCCGTCAATGCCACAGGTGTACAGACATAATCACGGTATGGGCTTGCTGCACTGGCGAAATTAAATTGCAATAAACATGTCCAATATTATGACATTCAGCTTCTGTCGATCAATATATATATATATATATATATATATATATATATATATATATATATATATATATATATATATATATATATATATATATATATATATATAATCATTTTAATTGTTTCAATTGTTTTCATATATATATTATACTCCTATTACAGAATGCCATCATGAGGCTAATAAATTATTTACATAGTTTAACATGCACATATTAATTTATATAGATTTATCTGAAAAAAATGCTTGCAATATGTACAGTGTCAAATTATGTCTATAAAATGCAGTGTTCTCAAAAGCACAATCAATGTTTTCTGTACTGACAGCCGGATCTTAAATGTTTAACATATCAGTTCAACAACTTACAAACGGTGATCTTGGATTCATTGACAGTCAAAACACCATAACTACTATATACTGAACTGATTGCTTATTGAAAAAATCATGCAATAAAAGAAACCAAACAAACAAGTAAAAACTGAAAGTATTTGGTTTTAAATTTAAATTTTTGCACAAATTAACAGAACAGAGTTTGCAACTGTCTATATGTTGCTCAATTATTACATATTTGCTGTAAAAGTGTCAAACTTTGTATTAATTACACACAAACAAGTTTGACAGGGGTGACTAACATCTGCATTCTCTTGAAATATGGGATTCTGTGCTGCATCCACTTTAAGTTTCAGATTGTTTGACCACTTCAGGCTGATGGCACATCAGAATCTGCAAATAACATAAATGCAATGTTTTTAACAGAATAAAAGAACTAACTACTACTGTGAAGGTATGCCAGTAAACAATCATTTGAGTCATACACAATGGTATATGTAGTCATAAACTTGATATAGTTACATAGTGTAATTTCATTGATTCAAAGATCAAGACAAAATAGATGCAACATATTATGTTTGAATATTTTGCAATGAGTATTTAACAACTCCAAGGTAATTGACTACAAAGAAGCATTTTGGAGGAGTCAGAAATGCACTTGCTTAGAATCTCACTTGAAGACATATTCCATTCTCTGGAGGCGATATGGTATTCCAGACAGAACTATCTTTAACAGCATGTTTTGTCCATAAAGGTCCTCTAGACTTTAGCAACCAGGAACTATTTGACGTCAATAGTGATTTAAAATTACTGCCATTTATGACGTTAGTAATCAATGTTGAACGAGCTTTTTGGTGAACTGTACAAGAATGAATTATCTACTTCAATTTTTCCACAAACCTCAATTTATAGATATGCAAGAAAAAAATCATCAATCATGTTTTTCTTGTCAGAATATAAAAATCTAACCCTTGGACATGGTGCATGGTAAGCCTCGTTAGTGGCTTACGCGCGTGCCTTCAGGTTGGAATTTTTTATCCTTACCAGAAACACACGAAAGATACTTACAGTCCGATTTAATGACCCAGCTGCATAACTCCATGTCCGAGGAACTTAGCAAGATATAATCATTTTCTGTTCAGAAGTTAATCGTTATTATCCCTAATGACCCTTTGTTCACTATAAGTCAAATACAGTTCTTACCAGGGTTTATTTGTACAGTAAAACTGCGATTGCTCGAGAACCCCATTGACCGAGCTTAAACGCTGAGGGATCCGTTGTTTTGAATGACAGAAAAGTTCCATTTAAGCCTGTTATAAAATGTCTAAAAATGTGTTTTCAAAATTTGAAAAATTGTAAAGGTAATTTGGCACCGATTATGTATTGCGTTGTAAAAGTCTTTCCAAATGCACTTATCAACTTGCAAGTATAAGTAGTTAAATATAAACGGTGAAAATCGGTTTTTCACACCTTTCAATTTTCTACAACTTTGAAAACTTGTCAACATCTGCTGTTGGTTTGTTTATTTGGGACATGCTTTCCGGAAAATGTTGAAATAATGATCTCGAAATAATCAAAAGGTTTCGCGCATGATTTGTGAATATTTGGGACAGGCAAAATCCGCAATGGTGCCCAACTCCTCGACTGTCGATCCAGTGTCAGTATATTTAACTGAGCTTCGACCTCCAGTGACAGCTGGTTTTCGAACGACCAACTGTTCGAATGACCACAGTTTTACTGTATATGTTTACTTGTTAATGCAAACATTAAATCATTGATATTTATTGTATCTGTTTGTTTTTCATGTGAAACAGCTGACATTTCACACAAATGTAAACCATGATCCTTTATGTAATGTGTTTGTTCAATACAATGTAGCGTACACTTGATATGATATTTTTTTAAATAGCTGGTTACATTTTGGGGGATTATTTTTCACTAAGAACTCAACCATGTGCTGTGAACTTTGAACGCATGTTCGACCCCAGTCAGACTTTTAATTGGATTTGCAAAGCTTGAACTAGTGACATAGCCGGTTGCGGGTGTAAAGTATTTATTAATGTTTATGTCAAAATAAAATGCCATTATTCAGTCATGATGTGAACAAACGTTATCAACATAAGCAAGTTACTTTCTGATATGCATTGGGGAATAAGACTGCATTTATTCTGGTAAGCTTACTTCATGCAAGCATACTTTTTTAAAGATAGAAAGTGGATCTGAAAACTTAAATAACAGCTATTTTGTGTAGCATCAAAATCAATTGAAATTGTAAATCAAACAATTTTCAATTTAAGACAAAACATTATGTGCTGCAGACTTAATCCCTCGTAGGAAGTGCCTTTGCCTTTATACAGTTGACTGATTACTCTCTGAGGGCCTAGAATCCAAACTCTATGAAACGAAGACACTATAAATTCTTTATGTTAAAGTGTGTAAAATAAATATTATAAGTGGTTAAAATTGCCTAGTGCATAAATTGTTTATATAAGATCAAAAAGACACATGAGTATTCTATAAATACGACATAGATGTATAAAATAAGGTCTAAATGAACGCTGAATAATTTATCTTTCTCTTTCACTATTTGCAATGTTTTTTGTCGTTCATTTATTTTATTCAGTAATTTCAATAATACATTCCATCTTAAAAAGGAACAGCATTATGATTCACGTATTTAGAAAGTACAAAAGGTAACGTTTCTGGTTTGTTTCTGTGTGTAATAGGTCATAAAGCAGATCGTTCGGAATATTCAAAATGGCCGCAGCCGTCGGCATGACATAAATAAATTGTTTCACCTACTATAAGATCTTGTTAAGAAACTTAATATCCCAAACAATCGTTGTAAAACCGATACTTAACCGTTTAATCTGATGCTAACAAACAAAAAATGAGAAAACCCTGTGAAATAAAAGTAGAAATGGAAATATTTACTTTGTGTCAGAATTGGAAACGGATGTCGGAGAATTCGTACCCGTTCAATATCGTACCGGTATGACTACTTAAAGGAAAGTGCACTTTCCGCGGAAAGTACGAAATCGGTGAATGCTTCTGAAACGATAGTTTAGTGGTTTCTGGTACGAAATCGCCGTAAATCCGGGAAACCCCGTACCTCGATTGGAACGCGAAGATAGATAACATGTGAAGTTTCTAGATAAACAGTGTTCAAAATATGTTATTCAATGGAAAATGAAAACATGCCTCTAAGATAAACTCACCTTTTACAAATAAATCAGACTTATTTGCTCTGCTTCCAAACTGGGAGTAGGATTTGTTAAAGCTCCATTATTTGTTGTTGTTGTTGTTGTTCCATATACACAAAATTGCGTCCAATGCTCGCTTGAAATCTTCGTCAAGTTCATGGTAGTGAAAATGCGGATTAATATTTTCAAGTTAGATTTCATAAGCATTTAGTTTCAGCGAAACTTAGTGATTTTGTCGGATATAATAACTGCTTCAATGGTAAAAACAATTTTGCTACATACTGTATTGCACATAAGTAAAATACGCTGTCCTATTAAATACAGTACTATGTTTAACGCATATCCATATAGGGAAGTTCCGATCTAAAAAGTACATGTAGCTCGGGTGTTTCCGTAATGAAATTCATTGGTTTACGGAGGTCAAACTCCGCCCAAAACAAAGACAATTTGCTTGCCGGGATGCACGCGCTTTATATGAACAATGTATGACAAGCTTTTCTGGTTCTCATTTTCATGGTTCAGTGGTTCCCAAATTTGTTCATACCTATCACTCCGGCAAAAAGAAGTAGTCCCTTGCATACACTTACAAATCGTAAGAGGGCTTGTTCGCGTTTGTCATCAAGCCCGTATTATAACAAGAAACAGTACATTGTACAAGAGTGTCAGATTATTGGTCCCACCCAAAAGGCTGTATTTTTCTCAATACAATGGTCTTGTACTACATGCTTAAACCCTGTAAAGTTTGATATATTGAAAACATTTAACTAAATTATTTTGACCATTATCGGCGAAATCTGTTCTCCAAATACTTTTCTCGTTTTTATGGACGGAACTTTACGACATTGTTTGAAATTAATGATAAATGCACTCTGTGCAAACGAAATATGTACAGAGTGGAAAAAAATGAGTTTGGTGTATGGTCACCACGCCGTACAAGTGGGTTTCTTCCGGGTTATCGAGTTCCCCAAACAGCAAAAGACCGTAATCCCGAGTAACATGGTGCCAACGAAAGTGATTAATGTAAGTTTGACAATTGTTGTATTGCAATGATTTCAAACTAAATTAGAAAAACTAACAGGGCTCTTTTTATTGTTTACAGCTGGACATGTTTATCAAAATCACTTTTCAAACAATCATTTTGACGTACTACATGTCAATAGATTATTATTATCTAACACTCATTAAGCCAGCTGACAATTAAATGCACAAGTCTGTACAGTGATTCTATATATTGAGTACACAATGCGTGTGTGAGACACATAGATAGGCAAAGTTATGCACACATGCAAATTCACATTTAAGTGCCAGAATAGCATTTGTTTCAACGGAAAAAGCATCAATAAAATAAAACATATTATATAATTAACAGGCACATCTATTTGAACTGTAAAATGCTTTAAAAATCTTGTAAGCTTTAATAATGACAATGTTGGTAACTGTTTAGTCAGCGCGGGCTGAGGAAGTAAATAGACATTTAAATATCCACACTATGGAAAAATTGATTACGACACAAGGGGAGACAATCGAACGATTGAATCAAAACTGACCAATCTGGAAGAAAGCATTTGGCATGTAGAAAGAGGTAATGAAGCAACGTTTTAAACCTTCAAACCACCATGAGAATAATTGGACGGAATGCAACTGTCATTTCTTCGCTCATCAAGTTTTTCCTTTTGAAATTGCAGTTATAAAAAGATGTTTTTATTCCTTTTCTTTGGAGTCGGGGTTGATCAAGTTCAAGTTCATTTAATTTCAATAATACAAACTTAAACGAATAACTTTTCTTCTATGTTGTTATAAAACGAAATGTATCGGGTCTCGGAAATAGATAACGTGGGGGGTTCAGTGACGATGACAAACAGTATGTTACCACATTTAAATGCTTGATCATTGTAGTAGTTCACATATGTTTTTCCTTTTTCAAAGTTTTAACATTCTCTTTATAAATACTTATTATTCGTCAAATTAGAACGAAAAATGATGATATTAAGAAATAAAATTAAAATTCAAAACAGTGAAATTGTGATAAAGTGTATATATAGTTGTTGCTTTTATTATGATTAGTAAATAATGTAATCGCCCCACGATTGCTTCCCTTGGTTACTAGTATCCATTTGCTGTCTTATCAGAAACTAAATAAGAGATTTCTTTTCATTTAATAGGTTTAATATAGTGAATGAGGTCATTTACACAAAAATAGTTTGAATGTACTTTTTTCATGCGGCATTGATGGACTTGAAGATAAAAGGTTTGTTCTAGCCAAAATTTTAGTTATATTTTGTGATTAAAATGGATACTGTAAGACGCGAAATCGTAGACGGATACTCCCAAGAGATGACATTAAATGACACTCTAAGTATTCAATACAAAATCTGTATATCACAATATATGATTCCTAGTAGTTAGTCAGATTGAAGTGGTGAGATTTGACTTCTGGACCATTTTTTGGGGCACCGTAGGTTTGTATCTGTTTGAAACACATGAGACATATGTTGACATAAGATAAGCTTCTGGATAGTAGTTTTGTGATTGACGTTATATATGTATATATTTCAAATTCAGTATGTACAATAAACAATAATTGCCTTTATAAATAAATGTGCATACAACTATATCTTAATAACAAAAGAGTTCACACTCAAATTCTTCAATGTTCGTTCATTTTTAGTGTAAATTAACTCTACAAACTTGTGCATATGTCGTAAATAATAGAAAAAAAAAAAAATATATATATATATATATATATATATATATATATATATATATATATATATATATATATATATATATATATATCGTGTTCATAAGACCGTCGTCGATATAACTATACAGCTTATATTGCTAACAAATGATATCAGTATCTGTATTTCATTTTATCACTCTTATTCAATTAAAGATATTATATTGCAATTATTTGTATTAGCTTATGC
Organism: Mya arenaria; assembly: GCF_026914265.1. Taxonomy (NCBI): domain Eukaryota; kingdom Metazoa; phylum Mollusca; class Bivalvia; order Myida; family Myidae; genus Mya; species Mya arenaria. The sequence continues at coordinate 11,757,954 of NC_069138.1, read as the reverse complement.
CACAAGCCAGACAGAGTCAAATGCGGCCGAAAAATAAATAAATGAGAAAAACAGTTTCTTTTTCTGGGCTCTAAGTTTACTTATAAGGAAACGCAATGTATGAATATGATCGCAGGTATCTAAGTTTCACTATACGCGGCGATTGAAGCATAATGCCCACCGTGTCGAGCCACCGCGATACGCGGCGATGCAAATGGTTAATTAACGGTAATTAAGGTAATTAAGGTTCATGTCAATTTTCTAAAGGAATTTTCTTTGTTTCCGCCCTATATACATATTTTTGGTCAGTTTTCTTAAACTCATACAAACTGAGACGTGAGACGAATGTGCCCCTTATGATAAATTGTACCCCGTGGGTATTTGTGTACATAAGTTTATATATACACTGCAAACAGCACATTATTTAGATAACACCTAGTTGCGCAAATGCACATCCACACACGCATGCACGTCCACACACACGCGCACGCACGCACACTCACACACGCGCGCACACACACACGCGCACGCGCGCACGCACACAGGCACGCACGCACGCACGCACACACGCACGCACGCACGCACATTCACACATACACAAACACACACGCCTTCTTTTTTAAATAAAAATGTAAAATTCTGACATTTTTACTAGAAAACCCCATCTAAAGATCGCTTCTTCTGGAATTGAGCATTACATTAATCTGCAATATCTGAAATGGGCACTTAAGCGACTTGCCCAGCGTGTGACCTTGATGAATGCTACAAGCATTAAACGCAACAGATATTTTAACAAGAGGTCACAGAGTACTAAAAGTGTACATCAACGAAATGATTGAAAGGCCAATAACATCCAGACTAAGTTTGTAGAATTAGCTCTCAACTTTGCAGAATAGTTATTTGCATACGGAGTCTGTAATTGTACACTTATCACTATTAAAGGAAGGGACTCGTTCATGGTTTTGTAAAATGACGGAAATCAAACAAATCAAAATCATAAGGAGTGTTTCAACTTAGATACTGATGACCTCTTCAACAAATGTCAACAATTTTAAAATGTGTTAGTAATTATATTCAACAAAAGGGTAAAAGAAGATATCCTAATCAGTGTGAACATACCACGTAGTTTGTGACCTCACATTCGCTTTTAACAGGAAGCAAAATACATCTCAATTCAGACACTATTATCGCTGTAAGTTCTTTATTTTCATATCAATTTTTACAAAACATGGCGCAGGCTAAGGGGAAAAATCACACTATACACGGTTACTGAGCGATATGATGAGCAATGTATAGTTTGTTTCAAAATTTGTGGGCTAATGCTCAGAATGTATTAAATATTGTTTGTCATAGCGAAAGGATATTATTGAACAGAACAGAACAGAACGGAACAGACGAGAACATATACAGTTCATCGTTGTTACAATAACATAAACACATGGTAATACGATTGTAAACGACAAAATATTTACTCGTCTCATTAATCACCAGGTCCTTATTTGCATGTAAACGGATCTAGATTTTTGTTGATCTGCTCAAGTGCACTTAAAGATCGTCCCACGGTATTTGGTTTCATTTGTATTAAGTTATAGAAACCAACTCGGTCATTTTTTATACCATGATTTCATGCTACTGAATAACAAAGAAAACCTACGCAGACTAGAGGGGCGAAATTCCATGCATTTTATCATTTCATCAGAATTGCCACATTTTAAATCTAAAAAAAAAAATACCGCTTACTTGTTACCATGTTCATTGAGATAAATCGGCAACCATGACTATGTAATTTTCGTCTGCTCTTTGCGACAAAACGTGCTAAGTTAATATTTCATTTAACAAAATGAATGAAGCATACAATTTCATTAAAATGTATGGTCTCCTAAATAACTTGAAATCGAAGCTCCCAATTTGCATTACATAACCTGTGCATGTAAACTATGCACGGGGACAATTTCAAGGAGTGCTAGGTGCATTATTGAAAACAAATTTATGGACTTCTCTATGGCGTACACTCCTTAAAGCTGCACTCTCATATGTATTGATAAATAAAAACATACAAAACGTTATCTGTATATCTCAAGAAATACTCAATAGTTACTATTATTTGTGATATTTCGTTGCCTGGAAACATAATGGCCTTGAATGTGCACACCATGTCTCAATTGTTATTCGAACCATAAGAATATTATTATGATATTGTGAAAGGATCATGGACGTGAGGGTTAACTATAATTAAGATTTCAATAAACCTGCTTACCTAAAGCGCGTTACATACAAACCAAAGAAATATAAATTTGTCTATTTGACGCAAGATGTGGTAGGAGTTCCTTAAGTTGACTGTATCTGCCTTGTTGAAACTATTAAAAAACAATCATCAACATCAAATCCCCTGATGCACCTTCTCCTTCCATTATTTTTGTGCATCATGTCCCATGACACTGTTTTAAAGCACGTTACATAGAAAAGAAACAAAATTCAATATTTTATTCAATCTCATGAAAGATGTGGTAGATGTTTCGACCCAAGAAGCATACCAATTTTTGGGGTTTAACACTCATTTACTTGCCGAATCTGAAATACACTTAAACTTGGCTATAGCCCCAAAACACCATCGTATACCCTAGGTCTGTCCAAGTTTCCCGTGATTCGTAAGACTTACAACCTAGGAAAATAATGATTCCTACCTATTGATAACATAGACTTCTTCATCTCATTTATGTCACTTCAGTCATGCACTCAAGCCACTGCACGACATCACAACAATCGGTTTAAGGTGCAAAGATGATGCGGGTAGTCGCACTGTTTATAATAATTAAACTACTAAAACGTTATCGCCTATCACACCACCAATTTTAAAAAATGCCATTTCGAAGTTATCTTTTTTTGCACCAATAATTACAAATATTCCCTGTTTTCACATCCGGGTAAGGTACCTCACTCTGTCCGATGGCCATACGGTAGAAAACATTATTGCGATGAAAGATATCACGTTTGGGACGGATCTGCTTGACATTACGTAAATCAAAAACAAACTAGCTAAGTGTTAGCATAAAAAGATCTCAGTTTGTCTTGTTAGCTCCCTCGTACAGTATCTTTGCATGAGCTTAAAAGTTGCGGCACCTCTATTCAGCAATTTCGATGGCTCCCTGGTCACTAGTTATCATCTCACATCGGTGCTCATAAAGGCATTGGGAGTCGCAGATCTTGCGTAAACCCTTTTTATTTTTCATAGCTTAAGGTCTGGTGCAGCCACTTAAGGGCATTTCTGCTGAGCAGATACAAAGAGCCGGGCGATGGTGTACACAGGCTTTCCGCAGATACATTATTCCTGAAATGGTCAATGTCCCCGATCTGTTTTAAATACATTAACCTAAACATTGAGGATCAAGCCGTTGTTTACAAATTTTGACCCATGTCCACCTAGTTATAAATAATAATTATAATTATTATTTAAGTTATTGTTTAAAGGAAATCGTAGCAATGACGTCAGAGATGCGCCGACGGTAGCGTAACGTAGGGAATCGAGCGACCTAAATTTCAATACCAGTACCAACCTCCTATCATTTTTGGTTCCGGAGATATCTTCGAGATAAGCTCCCCCTTTACGAGCTATACGGGAGCACGTTAAAAGTACGAAATGTCGCGAATTTGGCCATACTTTGACGTGCTAGAAACCGGTGACAAAATAATATCCCGGACACAACGACGAGTGCATCTTGTAGGGGTATAGCGTACCCTAAATGGCAAACTTGTCCCAGCCTGGTCAGGTGCAGGGATACTGATATATCTTCAAGATTGCCAACCCCATTTTAAGGCATTAATGCGGCATTTTAGCGTATAAAATAGCCTTGTAGGCGAATGGTTACGGTGACGCAATGACTTCAGAGATGCGCCGACGCTGGCCTAACGTAGGGAATCGAGATACCTTGATTTCGATACCAGCACCAACCTCCTATCATTTTTGGTTCCGGAGATATTTTCGAGATTAGCCAACCTTACGAGCTATATGGGAGCGCGTTAAAAGGTACGAATTTTCGCGAATTCGGCAATAATTTGACGAATTAATCGTGTGCGAATTAAATATACTAACATATTTTAATTATGAGTTTAAATCGTTATTTCTAAAACTTATTAATGTTCAGGACAAAACAAAAACCGCTAGCTGCTAGCGTACTTCTGCTGGAGGACCATGATCGGCCATAATGAGGTGATACGCTATTTGATGCAGGTTGCAGGTCATACCAGGTGCATTATAGACGCTGGGTTCGGGCGAATCAAGGCGCTTTATAGGCGAACGGACTGTGAAACCTTGAGCGACCTAGGTTAGTTGAAAAGATATATCCTCAGTCACCAACAACAAACTCATTTAAGTTTATTAAATGATTGAACTAAAATATCGAAACTATATCGTGAATGTGGTGAGTAATTTTATTAATCATTTTCAGAAAACGTATTTGCATCTTCTTTAACTACAAATGAGGCTGTCCTTTACAAGAAATCTGACGGGACCTCGTGGTTCGAATGGCGGGAATTTCTTAGTCAACAGTTTCGTGCACTGAAAGGAATAAGGTCATATCAGCAGTTCCGATTCACCTCTGAGTCGCCTGGTGTCATTTCTTTGAAGAAAGGAGAAGACAACGAGGAGACGAGCTACTGTGTATTCGGCGGTGGAAATGTACTGCGAAGTAGACCGCAGGAAGTACCAGCTGCTGTTTTAAGCAGCGAGCGCCAGGCATACTTGGCAACTCACTTGCGAAAATACTTGCGGGCAAAGAACAAGGACACAACATGTCTGCTTTCTGAGAAATAGTGCCATGCGTCTGACATCACTGAATAAGTGGACATATTTTGCGTGTTGTTGTTGGTGAATTGTTATTGTGCTGTTGTTTTTTTGTTAAATTACAGATTGTAACGGTATATATGTTACATCCATTATGTACACATATTCATTGAATATTGATAATTTAATGTTGTTGTTTTTCTTTTTTAAATGCTAAAGATGATGGCTTGAAAACACACTTCGATAAGCAAAGGAGTTGTTCAAAATACTTCATTAAACATATAGGGACTGTTTTATATATGGGTATACAGCATTTATTAACGTTATATAACTACGGGAGATCATTCAATACGTTTTATCAAATATCAGAATAAACTAATAAAAATATACCAAAAAATGTTGGTAAATAAGCCGGCGATATTTTCATTCTAAATAGCAATCCTCGTTCTCATGGTAACATCAACATTTACACTGTATTTGGGCAGTAACCGAAAGTCTTTTCTAGTGTGACCATTTAGTTAGAGTTTCAATTTATTACCAATAATCGAATGACAGTAAACTTACAAATGATTATATGTCTTCGTTTTTGTTTTGTTCAACGTTTAAAGAATCGTTATGGTGATGGTCTTTGATATTGAAATTTGGCATTCAAAAAATATGCATTTCATTATAGTTGGAATTTTTAGAACACACAGATATTGTACTTTGTATTTTTCAAAAATACTAATTTTGATAAAATATGCGATAAGGGTCGTTTTCACAGGCCGGCGGTCATAAGTATTTGTTCGTCCGTCTTGACGGTTTCCGATCAATATCATATGAACGCTTAGGCCCTGGGTTTGGATTCTTAACTTTGTAGGCTGGTCGATCTTGATCAGCAAATAAAGCCTTTTGATTTTAGAAGGTTAAGGTATATGTCGTGGTGACCTTAATTCACCCACTGAAAATAAATATGTGAAGAACACTTAGGCCCAGTGACCTTAAACTCTATGTTGTCCGTTCATCACCACGATATGAACTTGTGTGGGTCAAAGATAAAGGTTATATTCAGTTTAAAATATGTTTACATTGAACTTCTGGAGAAAAGTTGGTCAAAGGGCAAGGGTTTGGTGACCTTGAGATAAAAACCGATTTCGTTCAATGATAGTATCCAGTTACCTCAAACTTGGAATGCTGGTGAATAGCATCTGATTCATTTTAGTCATCTTTCAGGTACAATGCCAGCAAAGCTCATTAATGAAACAACTCAGAAGATGTTTAACACATTTACCATTGTTATTCCAATACATAAAATTAAACATTTGCAGGATGTTGTAAAACTGTGCAAGAAAACCCCAGAGACAGAATCATCTCAGATCCCATGAGAATGCGCGACTCTAGACAGCAGTTATTTTGTCTGTTAATATGTCGCATGGTTATCCGAGATTTGTTCTCTTTTCCAGGAATCAAATTTGTTTAACTTTAAAGGTGCTTCATTGGCATTGTACTAAACAAGAAAATGTTCATCAATCTTTTCGATTTGTCCAATTTAAAAGATTGAAAAGAACGGTAATCTCCTGGGTAGAGTTGCTTCTTTTCCAAAACGTACAAAAACAGGAATTACATAACATAGTATAGTACATGCATATAGAAATCCTGATATATATGAAAAACACAAACCATTTAATACACTCCTTTTATTTATACTTACAGCAAGAACAACATAAGAGCTTGGAAATTAAAACTACGTAGACGGTTAAAACAGCAACTCACAACATAATTATAAATCTCTGGGAAAAAAACTTAACTTCTAAATATATATCATTATAAGCACGACGAGTGATAAGTAATAAAACAATGGATTTTCAGAAAATAAAACATTGAACCTCTACCATTCATTAATTTATTTTTAATCATTTCTGGGCTATTAGAAACAGAATGTTTTAACAAAGTTAATTTTGGAAAGGTATTGTATCAACTTTTATATAGTATATGGTGTTGATTTCTACTAGAATTATCTGCTAGCTTGCCTTGAGCACCAGAACAAAATGACAACATTTGGAGTATATATCGTTATAACGTTTTTTTTCTTTTCAAATTCGATTGTTTTGCTGCGAGCATAAGAACTACGAAGGGCAGAATCCAAACATAAACAAACGCCATTTCGAAATAGCTGGAAACCGAGCGTTTAAAATGTTTTGTTATATGCGATTAGTGTCAAAATGTCGTGTTTTCGTTCTGATCACTACGAGAAAACAAAAAGATAAAACTGCAAGAAATCCGCTACTATAAGAACGAAAGCCTTCAACCAACACAATAATCCCGAGTAAATGTGGATAAGACCTATATGTCTTTATCATAATGTTAAAACCATTATAGCAAAATGAATATGTACAAGTAAAAACATTATATATATATATATATATATGTATAGATAACACACACTTATACCTGTCTCAACAAAGCTTTATACGTTTTAACAAACTGTCAAGCCTCTCAAAATTTCCTAGATTTTCTATTTAATTGACATAGCTCTCTAATCGGAATTATTCACATGACGGTTAGAATAAAAAAAGAATTTTTGGTTTTCCGTCCTACCCTTGATCCACAATTGTAATGGGCTATTGTTTATGGCCCTTAATGTTTGCTGTTCTCTTTGGATACTTTTCATTTTGGTAGTTTCGGCTAGAGTCAAGAAGCATAAATTAACAATTTGATAGTGAAATTAGTTCACATTGATCCGCCAGAAAAAATGGCGGCGTTTGTTAGTAAATATGATCATTCAGACATACCTTAAGCTAAAAGCATCGATTGTAGTGCCTTTTGAAATCCGAATAGGCCAAAAATGCACTAGACGAGTACAATCTGCTTGTTCTAAATGCAAAACTAATAACTAGTTTGTGTTCTTTATGAATACTGTTGATCTTGAACAAAAAACCAATGCAAACTGAGTTTAAATTTAGTACAATCACCTGCAATATTATCGCGTAATTAGCTGCCTATGAGCTAACGTTTCGTGCAATATTTGATTATTAAAGATATGATTTAAACCTTTTTTTTAATCCGTTGCTGCATGGTACAAGCTTTAAAGGGAATAGACACTAGGCGATACAATTGCAAGAAAAAAAAGAAAATTGTCAAAAACATTAAATTGATCCAACGCAATTAATTTTACCTACTGGTGTGTCTCATTGCTTTCAGCACAATTAACTATAGCAGTTTTTGCTTAATTTTCCAATTTAAAATCTACTCTTTATGTTTACCTAGTTTTAAAAGCAGCGTCAGTATATTTAGCGACACTCATCACGTAACTTTCCCATTATAAACATACACATTTCATGGCTCCCCTAAATAACTCCCAATGCAAGGAAGCGGAAACGGCTGCAAAACAACGTAGACATAGAACCCGACAGATTAACGTAGTTGATGAAAATGAAATGTTAAATGAAGAATACACATTGCTTTAAATGACTATTTCTAAAGGGGGAAACACATCTGATACAGCATGTCGGGCGACATCAGAGTTATTTAATTCATTTAAAATGATATATTATGGGTCACATAGTAGCTCGTATTGACAATCGAAACCTTGTTTTGGGGAGATACTGTATTTGTCGATTTGGAAATAACTGGTGGCTAGTCCCTTTAAGTATCTAAGACGATATAAAATAATATAATTGCATTTTGCTCCCTAATTTGCTTTTTGAACTTCTATTTATCGAATCGGCGCTCTGACAATTGTTAGAGCTATGTTTTATACCAACTAAACTGCAAAGATATATGATAACACTTCTAATGATTCAATAATTATAAAGACGTGGTACGATTTAAGCAACACAGAATATATATGTCAGAATTTTTTTACAGACTAAACAACCCAATATACATGATTGACCATAGACCTGAGCATCTACCTAACAGTGTATGATTCGTTTTAATTGATTTAATTCCAACAAATATAAAACCACTTTAGTATCAATTGCATAATCTATGTTATCATACCAAACTAAGCAATAACTTTACAGCTAGATGGTTTGATTGTTAATACTTACGTATATTCTGATTATCAGATTTGAGGGGGAATTATTTCATCGTCTTAAAAATGTTCTTATGATATCGTTTGACCGGCATTGTTCAATCAGTGCACATATCAAGGCGTTTCGGCGTGTAGTTAATTGACAAGAAAGATACATGTATTTTAAACAAAAACAATAACAATAATAAATGCTACGTATTCAAAAATCCGATTACATAGACATACTTAATATTAATATTGAAAACAGGGTGCACATTAATTTTATATAGTTTTCGACGATTTTGAAATGCATTACACATGTACTAAACTTCTCTAAATTTGAATTACTGACTCGAAATAGTCGTCTCTTTAGAGCAAATAACATGATATTTAGTACGATAATACTTATCAAAATAAACGAAATATACAGTTTATAGCCACGTTGTATAACATGTAATTCAGTTTAATTACGAGGTAAACAAATATAAACTAAGGAAGATGAAAGAAATTTGTTACAGCAATTATTAGTTAATACAGATACAGTATTTTTCGGATTAAATTTAGCGGCCTAGTGGGTATCGCAGTGTAATATCTCTCATTTTTTATTAAATTGATAATGTCTAAATAGTTTTTATTTTGGCTTGATTCGGCACAATTGTTTAAGAATTGAAACTGATATTTGTAGTCGTCAATACTTAATCAAGCACTACAAGTTACATCTTTATAAAGTGAAATCAAAATTTATTATTAAACTTTTGGAATAAAAACAAAATTAGAAACATTTGTGTGTGCCATGCCCGATACTGTTGCTGTATGTTTTTTATGCAACCTAAGAAATAGATTAAAAACCTTCTAGAACTAAATCTTTTAAAAGATTCAGAAAATATAAAACAATGATTGCCATTATTTACTGAGTGCGCCTCGTAAGGGTTTGCAACTTTAAAGTCACTCATTTTCATACTTTTTCATATAAATATTATCTTAAATAATTGAATACATTTTATGGCAAAAATTTGACAAAGTTCCTCTTACTCAGATAAACGGTTCACTCAACATGTGTTAAACGTGTTCACTGTGACTCACTACAGGAAAGTTAAGATACTTGTACACTTTAAGCATACATTTCAGAAAATAATTTTAGTTGACTCCCTTACACAGCTTCCTTTGTGTAGGTAAAACTTTCACATGAACTCTTCAACCACCATAAATATTACTAGAAAAAAGAAGAATATTGAAACCTTGCATACATGCATACCTATTATCTTAAAGATTTCCGAATTTCACAATTTCAACTTCATCATACATTCATGATCTCACGATTTCAAATTCACGAAGTCACGATTTCAAATCCCCGTTTTGTCATGTTGACGATTTGATCATTAAATTTACACGAATTCATAAATTCACGATTTCATGATTTCAGCGTCACAAAGTCATGATATCAAGAATTTATGTTTTTATGATTTCAACTTCACGAATTTCATATTATGGCTTTTGTGCTTTTTAATAAACATAAAGTTAGGCAACTTGTGTCATCGGTGTAAAGAATTAACTTTTGACTGCTGGACAGTTTTCAGTTTTCAATTAAAAAAAAACAGCAACATTTTTAAGTGTTTTCATAACCTACACTATCAATAACCTCAACATTTAAAAAAATAAAGTCAGATTTCTAAGACAATCGTGGTTTTAATAAAAAACACAACAAGATTAGTATCTTAGTCATTCCAAAAAGCATTCCATGCTCTTACTATTGCATGCTTCTCTTTTCGTTCTTTATTTTCCTTCTCCAGGTTTTCCACTTTTTCCTTTGCTAATTTATTCTCTGCTTCGAGTTTTTTTATCGCGTCTTCTTTTTGTCGTTTATTGTCCTCCTGCAATGCAGTAATTTGAGCCTGAAGTTTCTTTTGGTCAATCTTATTGTTTTCAAGAGACGCAATGTGCTTGCTATGTAGGGCTGCTACTTTGTCGTCATGTTCCTTGTCTCGCCTTCCGCGTTCTGCATTCAGCTTGAACTGTTGTTCTTCCAGCTCCTTCTTTTGTTTATCTAAAGCCTTTTGATTTGCTTCCCTCATTTCCACGTTCATTCGCTCTATTGCTTTTGCGTTTTCTTCTTTCTCCCCTTAACACAAAAGGTATTTAATATTGATCATGCAATAATTAAAACTATTTTTCAAATTGACTCCTGACCACGATCAAAAAGAACAATCAACAGCAAGCTCATTAATATTCTTAGAATCATGTGGTTATTAGAGTTAAAAAATAAGTATGTTTTTTTTGTCATTGACGGGTGTCAAACTGATAATTAGTTATTTATTACATGTACTGAATCTTACATTTAAAAAACAAAACAGAATCATTATGGGATTATTCTTTACTAACAAACGTGCTTTGGAATTTGCCACTGCATTTGAAAGCAAACGAAAATGCTTATATACTAAATTTCAACATATGGTTTGAAAGGATTTATTTAGTATATTCGAAGAAATCTTGAATTTAATGAACTTAGTTTTGTATAAAGGCAATTCGTTTTGTCTAAAACGCTTCATGAAAAAGAACCAATCTGATCGCATTGCTGTTTTTCTGATGATTTCTTTATCGACACCTAATTGTCATTTACCCCAAGAGTATAATGATTAGCTGTAAAGTAATAATGACATATTTTACCCTTGACTTCCCGTTCCCGAAATGGACGGTCTACCACTGACCTATCCGGGATGAGATTAATTTATGACCTGAGCAATCAGTCTTTCGATGTTATAGTCTTGGTCAGATTGGGTGTATATTTATAAAATCTAGGTCTATAGTGGTTCTTGTTATGTTAAAAAAGTAGGTCATGTTGTTTAACATTAAAAATACCTCCTAAACAACTTGAAGTTTGATCATAATTTGTGTTTTTTCGACATCCAATGACCAAAAATAATACACCACTGATGCAACATCTTCATAAAACTCGGTCCGAATGTTTGGCCATTATTTTATCTCTTGCAGAGTTTCGGTTATTCATTTAACACATTAAGTAATAAGCAAGCAATACCGTCTCCTTCACATTATACCAGAAATATATGGGGTTACAAGGTAATTATTTAAAAGAGTATCAATAAGCAAAACATCCATTTATTCTTACAGACATATATTTTAAAGTACTTACTCTTTTTTTCTTCGTCAGAGAGCTCATCATCTTTTTCAAGGATTTTATGTTCCTCTGGACAGAGTTCGCTTGTGAAATTGCCCCAAACCAATCCGATCTGAAATATATTATACATTTTGGTATTGGCACTGCACTGTTTTTGTCACGGTCATGGTTATTGCGTTAAGTTTTTATTTGATACATTTAGTATAAAAGTGTGGACTATAGCTCGATTTACCTGCTGATTATAACTGTAAACATTCAGCATGTTTGTTAAAGTATTTTTTAATCATTGGTATGTTTTTAATTAAATTAAACATTTGGAAAGAAACAAATACAAAAAAACCGTAACTATGGCAACATGACAGCCAAGATTGCCGTAAATCGCCGACCGGAGTAAAATTTTCTTAAAATACGTGTGAGAGCCTCAAAATTCTGCAATGAAAGTTTCAGAGTAAAGAAATGTCTAATTGGAATTACTTGTTTATTCGTGTGGCTTTAAAAATGAAGGTGAACATTTCAAGCATTGCTCTCCAACGACATTATCGTTAAGACCATCGACGCCTAGGCAAACAATCCTCAAAATGTATACAGGCAACAAAGATGGAGCTACAAGTCGACCTTTTAATGCGTGTTTAATATATCAAAACCTATGCAGCACAAATGTATGCTTATTTACCAACGGCACAAGGTTACAAATTTTCAATCTTACGTTACATTGATCGTTATCTTTTATCTAATAATGCAAATTTCTGTCAGATTGCACAAGCTCAGCTTTCAAGTACACCCCGAACCAATTCAGCTGTAAATAAAAAACGTACAGAACTTCCGCCTTCGGGCTTCTTCCCATTTATGGGCGACTACTTCAACAGTATTATCTACCACTGTTTTTAAAGAATGCTTGATACTCCAGTAATATAAACTGATCCATACAACAGTTCTAAACTGAGAAGGCAGATCAAACGGTCTTGGTCAAGTTCATACAATGAAGATATTAAAAACAGTTAGCTGCACACAAGGTCGGAAATGCAATGCCGTAGGTTAAAAAAATACAAAGAGACCAAAATATCTAATTTAAGGTTCATCAAGCCACGGAAAGTCACCAATTACTGCAAACTAAACACCGTACCTTCAAAAGTAACTTAAAAAAAAGAAATAGAAAAAGTATCGCGGATGCACTCTTACTCTAAAATAAGATTTACCACAATAAATGTAATTGTTTTAATATACCCAAAATTATGAATGAATGTAAAAAATAAGTATTTTTTATTCAAATACAGTTACGTCTGAAAGAAAGTTGCAGAAAACACGGTATTTTAACTTATGAGACGAAAGTATATCGCAGTAAACCTTTAAGTACTCACCAAACGTTTTTGCGTTTTCACTTATTAACTACACGGCTACAATAATATTATCAGTAATTGATATTTTCCACACACACACACACACACACACACACACAAACACATTCACTTTTTATTTTGTCACAGTAACATATCGTTACAACAGAGATGTAATAACATATGCAGGCAATTGGGTAAACAACATTACGGAAAATAACAATTTTACCACCGGGTACAGTGACAAATCGCTGACAGGCATGATAAAGGAAATCAATGTAATACAAAGTTTTACAGCTTAAGAAGTTTGCATGTATACAACTCGTTGGTCTGCTAACAGATTTTTAGTAAAAACAACTTGCCTCGGGATATCTTATGAATGGAAATTCGCCCCGTTTTATTGGCTAATGGTGCGAAAAGCACGTGCATAAATTTATGAATGATGAAGATGGTCTTGGACTTGCTACAAATTTAATATGAGATTATGTAGATTTAACTAGTTATGAATAGTGGACTTTGTTGAGATAATGATTGCTGCGTGATTTGGAATATAAACCTGGAGGTAAGAAAAAGGAGAGTAATTAATAATTGTTAAAATTTCACGTGATTCATCAAATATCTGGCGAACTTTGACAGATTAACAAGAGTTTTTATATTTTTATAGAGTTTTTATAGAGTATTTAAGAGCTCGCTATACTATATCATATTTTGATGCTGCCAATAATATCGTGAAATGAACATTTTTCTTTGATCCTGGAAATTTTTGTTCGATAATATGTAATGGTAGCTATCACCAATGTCTGACTGACAGAGCGGAAACCGCCTGTGCGCGTATTCTATTCCTTGCCATGCTAAAGTTTTAGTTGGAAATTTAAAGTTACATGATCTAAGTTTGTATAAATCTAAAGCATGATTAAGTGGAATGATAGTTCAATATTTCTTTAGTGTAATCGTTTGCTTAAAACTATTGTAAAAGATTCCTTTATTAGACGATCTCATTTTTTCATGCCAAAATTGTAAGTACCGGTCTTTTAGTGTTTTCGTTATACTATAACTTAACATTCACGTTTATTTGATTTTCGAACAAATTAAAATTTCCATTGGAGTCAAAAATATTCTTTATATAATTAAGCCATTTAAAATTTAGGTTACTTAGTTGCATCGGGCGGTATACAATTTATGCATATAAGTCCTCAAATAGTACTAATTTGCTCCAAAAAGCAATCATTCTTTTTTGAATTGTAATTTTAAGCTGTTCTCTCCCAAGCTCGACATATAACATATATGCAAGTGTACTTTTCCTTGAATTTGTTATTTTCCTTAAAAAATCTAGATGTATTTTTTCATAAATTTCGGTATTCTAGAATTCTAGGATTTCACAAGTGTAAGTTAATATAGAACCAATAGTATGATCAAATAGTTTAAGTTGGAGATCAATTGGTCAATTGATCAATTAAGTTTATTAATTCTTCTGTATAGGAAATAAAGGGCCTTGTTTGCTTGTTGAGCTAAATGTTCTTTGGCTTTATTAAATTTCCCAGTTGGGCTAAATACCATTCCTAAATACTTATAGTTATCAACGATTCTAGCTCTTCGTTGTTCAGTGTAAATATATAGTGTCTCCACGATCTTCTGATTGCCCCAAATATCATGACCTTTGTTTTGTTAATATTGACATTGAGCTTCCAATGCTGACAATATTCATTAAAATCACTAAGGCATTTCTGAAAATCGTTTTGTGATCTGGCCAGTATAATTGTATCATCGGCGTACAGCAGGACAATAATTTTTTAATAGTTCGTTAAATCTTCTACTAAATACTCAATCGTTACTCAATTATTATTTCTAGTATCCAGAACGTTGTACAAATCATTTAGGTGTTAGGAGAAAGGTATTGAATAAAGATTTTCTCCCTGGCGTAAGCCTATGTTACAAGAAAATGTTGCGGAGCTATTTCCATTTAGTTGAACGCAAGATTTGATGTTCGAGTACATATTTTGCACAATTCTAAGAATTTTGCCGTCTATGCCAAATGAAATTAATTTTTGGAATAATTCAATTCTAGGGATGGAGTGAAAACAACGTTTGAAATCGACGTACGCTACAAAGAGCTTTTGTTTCTGTACTCATAATAATTCGGTTAAAAAGTGTAAAGTAAAAATATGGTCCGAGGTGGAATGATTTTTCCGGAAACCTGCTTGATTTTCAGAAATAATTTTGTACTTATCCGAGTTAACCGTTAGTTTAGCACAGCTGTAAACAATTTTCCTAGGCAACCTAAAATTGTTATCGGACGATAATTTTCATTAGAATTTGTTGAGCCCTTTTGCTTGTAAATTGGTATAATGTCCACGATCTCGGAAAAAATTCCGGTATTAAGAATGCAATTTAAGAATTGTTCATATATAGGTAAAAGTATTTGTTTAGTTGACTTTATATATTCGTTACATATATTATCAGATAAACTATAAGCTTTGACATTATTGCATTTATTAATCATTTTTTCGATTTCAAAGGATGAAGTTAAAGGTGAATTTAGTGTCTCTTCATCATTTTCATTATTAATGGTTAAAATATCTGTGTTTTCGGCACCGTTAGTGGTGTTAAGATTTTTTTTTTAAATCTTGAAATTCCGCAATACTAGGCGTTTTGCCATTAACTTTCTTTTCAATGTTTTTAAGGTAAGACCAGTATGTTTTTGGCTGGGATTCCTGCATATTCCTTAAGGTATTGGCCTTATTAAATTTGTATTGCCTAACATACGGTTGAGTTACATTCTATTATTCTCCGATTTATCAATATCATATTGCCATTTTGCTCGATTGTAAATAACTCGTTTTTCCTACACTGAGGCCCGAACCAGGGTTTGTTAGTCTTATAGTCTTATATTTGCTATTATTATTATTATTATAAGAGCTTTTACGTTTGGCGGGATAAGAATTTGTGGCTGCTTCGCTAAAAAGATCAGAGAATGTGATTGCTATGCCATCTATGATGTTTTGCTGTTCTTCACTGTTTTAAAACTGATCTAGTTGTGATTGCAAATGTTCTATTTTTCTGTTATTTATTTTATTTACGAATTCGCGTGTGTTTTTTTTTTCGTTCCACGAATGTTTTTGATTAGAGGATATAATTATATCACCAGACGGGTTATTAGCAGCAGTATATATTGCCAAAGTTAATGATAATAGTGCATGACCATCGGAATAAAGTGGGTCTAAATCATGTATTTCAAATTGTAGTATGTTATTCAAAAAAAGAGGCGAGCTTATGAAGTAATCTATATCGGAATGTTGCTTTTGCCTATGCCCTTATCCCTTCAAAACCTAACATTTAAGATGAATAAATTATTATATTTGCATATTTTCAAAATATTTGTACCGATTGTATTTATTTTGGTATCAACATAAAAGCGATTCAGCGTTAACTTATTCAAATCAAGTGCTTGTACTTGATTAAAATAATCTAAGGTTTCGTCATCAAAATTGAATAAATCTGCGATAAAATCATCGCTTTCAACAAAATGCTTTGCATTTGAAGTGTGACCATTAGAGTCACCACATAGTACAAAAATAAGCATTTCATCATGGCTAAAGAATCTGGAAGATTCAGGAGGTATGTAAATAATACCCAATATTACATCTTTATCTATGTACAGAGATCCCTTATTAGCCTTTACCCACATGATATAATCAGACTGAGTTTCCATCATTTCAAAGTGCTTGACAAGTTTGTCTTTTATAAACAATCCAATACCTCCTGAATTATTCAAAACATTGTGTTTTCTAGGTTGTGATAAAAATTCATAATTCTCAATGCTAATGATCTCTAAATCTGATAACATAGTTTCAGTACAGCAAAACATCATAAATATTGATTAAATTTGTAAATTCCGTGCAATCTTGATTTAATTCCACACACATTTAACGATCCTCTTGACAATGTTTCATAGTTTCTATCATTGGTCACTGCACCCTTTCTGTCCTCAGCGGGATCATTTCTGGAGGGCTGGACAGGCGGTTCTGGAGCCGTTTTGCCGGAAGGGGCGTTTCTGCACTGTTAATTGGCGGGGGCGACATAATAACTGGCTCTCTGATGAGAGGAGTTACGACCCCGTCGTGTTGTTGTTGTATTGAGTCAGAGGCACCAGGTGCCGCCGCTTGACCGGAAGTCGGTACTGTAGCTGGAACTGCTTCATTAGGCATTGGTGGTACGCTTGGGGTGAGTTTTGAGCCGTGTTTTCTGTATGAGGCTCCCTGCTGGCATGTGAATTGGAACTGGCAGGAGCTAGCGTCTCGTATAGGTCGGAGCGCCTTGTTTCGTATGCAGACATCAAATGTGTTTTTAAGGTTTGTGTTGCGGCTTTCAGCTGGTACAGTGTTCCAGTTCGGGAACAGGTCCCGTATTGTTTGGCCATTTACCACTAGGGCAGCTGGGAATTTGATTCTGACGTTTTTTAGCTCCAAATATATCTCTGTTTGCCTTGAATTAATGCTAAAGGGCTTTTCTGGCCTTCTGATTTTCCCTAGGGTAGTCCCTGTTCAAGCTCACTTTTGAACCCTTCAACTTAAAGGGATTTTTCATAACCTCGTTGATCTGGCCTGAGTGCGAAAAAGACACAAATATGAGCCTATGTTGTATTTGTCGGGGGCCTTGCTGATGTTGCCGTTCGCCAACCCGGTATGCAGATACGACATTTAAGTCCTCTTCTTTCAGTTTGAGATTTTGAGCAATGACGCTTAAGGCAAGGTCCGTGCAGTTTTCACCTAGCACTTCTGGCAGGCCACCTATATACATATTCGATTCACGTTGACGGGTCTCAAGTTCGATTGATTTATATTCTAATAGCCTTAGTCGTTCATCAACAATATCAAGTGAAGCGAGATTTTATGTACAGGCGTGCTCTACATTGTTTATTCTGCAGTGTCCCAAATTCAACGATACAATGTTTGAAAGTATGGCATTCAGTTTTTCATCACTTGGGAGTTGCTTTAAGAGCTCAAAGTTAACAGGAGTGTTATTTTTGGTCAGGGACGGATAAATATCTGGACTGATTGGGTGGCTCGGGCTGGAGTTTGGGCCTCTAGGTTGAGGTGGTGGCGTCCTTACCCCACCCGTCGACGTGGAGGTTGTCTCTTCTTTGGTCCGTTTCTTTGGTGTAGGGTGGAGGTAACCGTCGCTTAAGCGTACTTCTCTGAATATATTGCTTGATTCATTACAAGGTTGTTTAGGCTCTTGTATGCTTATTATGCTTTTTAATTTGAAGTTGAAAGTTAACTTTTTGCCACGTTAGTTTTAGGCGGCCGCCATGTTTGATTACCAAGTTCCATACATGCATCATTTAGGAAGTAATGAAAGATTTATCACTCAAAATACATGTGCATTTATTAATTTGAATAAGAGTGTCACCTTAATAAGAAGTAAGAAGGTCAAAAGTTCAATGTTATCCAGGCACAATATTGAAGTTGAATATACATATTGTCAAATTTATTTCTGAATGAATTTTACACAGTTTTTATTATTGTTTACAGCTAATAAGACCCAGAAACGTAGTATGCAGTGCTAGTTTTCCTTATACGACGTAACTCTGACGACCATGACTACTTAAAACACGTATTTTGCATGAACATTCATTGCCGTTTAGCCCTTACCTTTCATCGTTTTAATTTTAATTGGATTATTGTTAATAAACCGACAAAGTGACTTCTACATAAATAGACGGCTTAACATATAATTGTATTTTGATAATGCGCTTTCAAAACCAATATTTCAAATACCCGCCATTGCCGTCCACTTCTTAGCGCAGTTATTTTCAGCGTTTGGTGTAAAAATTGACGGCTAGAACATGACCGGAAATGTTTGGACCGTATCCGACTTCGTAATTTCGTTTGAAACAAGCTTCAATTTGCATCGTGGTTAGGGGTCCAGCACGAGAACGACGTAATCGATCTGGATCGACCGTTGGTTGTTTCCGCTTGCCATCTTCTGTTATCCCTGATCCGATAAGCCCTGATCCGATAAAGCCCTTTATCTGGTGGTAATAAATGAATTATCTGGAATGTGCCAAATGGAAATCCGATAATTTGCCTCCCATACAGCAATTTTGCAGGTGTGAGTTGCTATGGTTTTCGGGCCCATGAAGTAACCAATGTAATGATATTTCAATGATTACTGCTTATATTTCAGTTACGGTCTTCTGCAAAGTGTCGACGAAGGACCGTCCACAAATATTTCCTAGTGTTGCATTTGTCAATAAAATCAGCCTTTCGAACCAACCTCCAAACCAGGGAGTTCTCTTACGAATGTTTTTCTCATTCGGTTCAAATGGAGTTCAGGGTAATGCGCTGATAATGGGTTCAAAACAATTGTTTCGGGCTTGCGGAGGCGGCAGTGTTGGTTGTGCATTTTTCTAAAAACATCAGTCGTGAAAGATATTTTCGGCTGCTCAATTTTCGGTTACGAGTCTTCTGATAAGTAAGTTACAATATCTTGTTAAGACGCCAACAAGGCATATGAAGGTTTATTGTCTCTTCCAGCGGAACATCTTACCTGAAGAAAATCTTCAACCCTTATTTCTGGCCGTAGAAGTGGGTCCGGGGTTTCATTTGGGTGTCCTATCGTCTGCTTGCAGAGAATGCACGTCCGGGTCTCTGCCTGTACGCTGCATCAAATATTTCTGACGGATGGGAGCAACTGTTGCGGTAAATCCGGCATTTCGAGATGCTGGGAAAGCATCTAGCACAAACAGAGGCCTCAAAGATAGGTGGCTATATAACTTTTTTTTTCCTAACCTGATGCATTGCATATAAACCCTTCGCAACGGACAGTGTCATTCAAGTCAACACAAACGCGCAGTTGACACATAAACCTCTTCCATCGAGACATCTTGTCAGTTGAATATCCATTTCGTTCTGCATCTATGAGTTTCTGTATTGTCATATACTGCATACTTCTTTCAGATTCCGGTGCTCGACAGTACAACTCAAACGGTGTGCGTAGACTGGGATGCGAATCCTATGATCTTAATATTGCTAAATATGCTGACAGTGCGTGTATCTGTTTTAAATTGCGATGATTATTTATCAGCCTCACATTCTTCCTCTATCAAAGTCAACGTAAGGACGCTTGCATATCTTGGATCCCAGACCAGCTATGTCCTCGATGCAATGAGAATGCAAGACATCTAGACAAGACATCTCAAAATAGTGTTTTAATCAAACATCTCAGGCTTCTGCCATCGTCTCTTTAGCGAGATAGTATAGGTGGGGCGGTATTCAGTCGTGAAAGTCATATTATGCTAATAAATTAACCACAAAACCCAAGAAATGCGGTGGATATTCAAATCACCAATGAAATCCATTCCAGTGATTGAAATGGCGGCAAATGTTTTATATTGGTAACAGAACCAATATCTTAAAGCTTCGACAGCAGTAGTTGATTGTTTAAGATTTATTAGCTTTAAGAGAATAACAAATAATTTCACTAATCATATAAATGTCTAAAATACATGACGTAAACCTTCTTAGCGCGGCAAGCCTATGCATTGTGGCGTATATTTGGAGTCCCGTCCAAGATTACATATATACCATTTTCGTGATTTCAAAATTTCAACTTAAGACATACAAGCCCTTTTCGAGGCCATTTCTAGTTTGTTTCCATTTGGTTTTTCATCAAAGAAACAATTAATAACTGACTATCAAATGGTGTTCCAGTAAAATTGATTGACATTGGCATAGTTGTTTATGAGGTGAATGAGTTAAAGCCAAAAAAGACGTCGTACAACGGAAAAAATGCCCACCATGAGAACGTCGTGCTAAGGTGAACTTACAAAATGCATTTGCATATCAAAACGTTTAGTCAAAAAATTTAATTAATTGAATATACGGAATCTTTATAAACAGCCCTTTTCTATTTGCATAAACCCAGTAGATCCGCGAATTAAAAGATAATTTACCTCTCTTAGTTCGTAATTCTGAAGATCCTGCTCATATTGCTTCTTGACCTTGTCTACGTCTCGTTTGAACGTTCTATGGCCTCCGAGGACGTTATAACCTTTGTTCTTCAACCCTTCTTGCAAGCTGCTGAAGGATGGCAAACCTATTATTACGTTTGTACAATGCTTCTCTATTTCCCCTTCATTTTGACTTTGAAACTGTTGCCAGGACAAATCCATTTCCATCTGTAAATAACATAAGGCTATATGTAAATAATGGTATAAAAATGAGTCATAGATATACAAAACCGGCTCAAAATGGCAAAATTGTAAGTTTTATTAAAACTGTTTAAAAACAACAACCGAATATGAATGCTTTCAGTTTTTTCCTTAACAACACGATGAATTTTATTTAAAAAAATAGAACGATAAGATGAAATAAGGCGCTGCCTCCAGGGGCTTGACGCATTATTGCAGGACTTTACATCTAGTGAGACATAGCAGGATTGAACGAGAAGTGAGTATATATTGATTTGTTTTAAAATTCATGATTAAAAATTCAGTTGTTCAATTCATTTCACCTTAAAACTATGTATTTGATACAGTACCCAATTGCATTAGAAGAATATCTATCAAGCAGAAAAAGAAAGAAAAGTTGTCATTGAACAATAATAATAGCAATGATACTAATTCCAATTTGCATATTTTATTTGTCGCAAGCTGAATTTATTGCAAACGCTGAGAATGGCTCTTGAAATAATACAACTGGGAACCTTGTTCTGCCTGGTTGTTTGACGTAGGTTGTTTGTAAAAAATAAACTAACACGTGCATTTTTAATAAATGTAATATGATCCCCTTTATGGTCAATTGTATGGCATTTTCACATGCATAAACATGTAACTCGGGTATTTTAATTTCCAGGTTAACAGACCCCATCCCGAATATGTACCATTTGCTTACTTGCTGGCACGCACCTTATATTAGCAACAAATCCACGCATTTTTCTGGTTGCAATTAGCTGAACCAAAAAAACAAACAAAAGCATCACTGCGGCAAAATATGAAGTAGTCCGTTTTACACATCAACAATAGAAGGTCTTACATTCCAGCGCTGGAATTAAAGCCCGTATTAACACGATTTCCTTTACTCCCTGATTAACACTTGGTTAAAACTACAGCTTACCTTTATGTCTGCCAAGCTGTGCATGTCACATTAACATTGTACTATCTTGTAAACATGGATGACAAACCTGGGCTTCCTTTTCAACAACATTGGCGACATCCCGGACAGCATTTGTACGCATGTATTCAAGCGCAGACCATCGGATTTCCTTGACACGTTTATCCAGCGATTTTGATGGAAGAGGCAACTTTATATCATTTATTCCGAATCGAAACATGTCCATGCATTCGTCTCTAATTCTCTCATTTTCGATTTTAGCAACCGTTGCAAAGGCATCGTCAACATCAGGCAGAGCTCCTCTTGCAAGGGCGTCCACATATTCTCTGGTAAGCGTGGCAAACACTGCAAAATGAACTAATTTGAATGTCTATGGCTTTCGTAAAAAGGTGCCATAAATTAGTTTATGCTACAAAGATATTTTGGGTTTACAGGCTGTACAATTGTAAGAAAGTATAATAAGATCCTTGTGCGCTATTATAACCAGTGCACATGCGAATGTTTTGTTATCAACATCTTGCTGTTTTTATATCTGTCGACAAACAATACAATAACGTAACGTTACGAAAGCATTTCCGCGGTACACCATATATCCGGTAAAATGTTTTACGACAAAATATGACACAATCATACCGGCTCAACTGCCACAAAACGTAGAAGGCTTAGTTTAGTAAAATGATTCGTTAAAGAGACTGTGCCACATATTGGCACCAAAAAAGTTTTCTTCTGTAACGAATCTCGGGACAATTGTCTAATAGAATGTGTTATGCTTTGATATAATAATTGTAAAAAAAGTACCAAAATGTCAAAAAAAAGTGTCGTAGACCGGGTTCGAACCCGCGTCGCCAAAATTGTAGTCCAGCGGCGTACTCACTGCGCTACAAAGGCTTATTCTAATCGGCTGACATAAGTAAGCTATACACCTAACTCCGTAATATCACGTGAAAACACCAACTAGCCAATCACGCATAAGGAATGAATTTTACCTGGTAGACATACCCAGTTATCTTTTTTAATGGAAAAATACGAAATAACTGCTTAACTTAAATAAATTGTAAACTATATGGTACTTTAGTTAGTAAGTTTCAATGCATTGTACACATCGATGCCAAGTTTATGTCGGTTTTCGACAGTTTTCTCTCTTTTTTGGCTATTTTACCATACGTGAGACAGCCCCTTTAAGTCAACGGCAATGAATCAATCAAGTATATTGCTCTATAATGGTATAAACAGAGTGAACAGGTTTTTATTTCACTTTAAGAACAACATGCCATCAAATAAAACTAGCACGGAATTTATGCATATATTGTGACATTCAGTACCTAACTTTACAAACGTTCGAAATCACAAACTAAATCGTGTTCTAATGTTTGTTTAAACATGTTTTAAATTACTCACTAGATCCGTTGACTGGTTTGCTAACTTGGAGTTGCTTTGGTCCTTGACTGTAAATATATGACACAAACATTGTTGTAACGGTCTGAAATCTCTTCGAAAGGTCTTGGAATTTAATGTTTTCTAGGTTGTCTAAAACGTCAATATCTCCGGGCGCTGGAAACGCAAAACATCTTCGTTTGTCTTGGGGAAAGATTTTCCGGATGCATTCACGGGGTTTGTTGAAAGAAACACCTTTTGTTGTTCTATTTGCCAGGCTTTCTTCAAGATACTCGTCTGATGAAATCTGCCTTCCATCTTTGATCAATTTCAGCGAGAAATCTCTTAAAGCAAGCACAAACCCAGGAAGGATGCTTTGCAAAAGAAGGTTATCTTCATCACATCTTCTGCCAAATCTGATGTTTTTCGACATTTCAGACACAAATCTGTTTCATTAAGGTAAAATCATTACGACAGTTAAGTGTGTACTTATTTAATTCAACTCGGTTATAAGACATGAACAAGCAAAATTGACTCATTCTTGATTCTGTTATCTGGATGGTATTTAGGAGACACGAAGATTGGAGCCATATCTGCAACCTCCTTGTACATAATTAATGGTAATCAGCTATGTGAACTGTTTCAAAAAGGGACGGATAATACGTTGTTTTATATAACTTGAAAGTTATTTTTTAAAGCAAAACAAAAGAAAACATTGACAGTCCCACTTTCCTAAACGTGAATTCTTGAAAGTATTTTACAAAAACTGAACATATTTAAAAGATTTTTGATTCCTTGAGAGTTTACTTTACACTCATGGAGGGGGATCAACGCAAAAATAATTTAATATCCGCAATGTACGATATGGTTTCATTTCAACTTGTACTATAAAATAAATATATGCAGGCATAACACACGTAAGCTAATACAATTATTAATGCAAGGCTCCAACGAGTGATATGTTAAAGACTGAAATCTTTAAAATATCCATATGTGAACTTCTGCCTTGTTAAAATGTCATTTTCCACGCAATATATAAGTTATACTCGATAAAGTTAAAGGCAATCATTACCGTTATTACCCATGCTAAATCATAGCCTAAAGTGAGAAAGCGTGTTTAATATCAAATGTAAAAGTCATTTATCATGAGTGTTGCAACAGCATATTGTCCAGAAGCAAAATGGGGTATTTTAGTAAAACCTTGCAAGTAAATAGAAAATAGACTTGCATATTTAGGGAGCCAGGACACTCTTAAACAAGAACCTTCGCGCTACAATTGGTATTTATTTATATTTATACAAACAAAACTGACAAAGTAGTTTTTGATGAATTTGTTACAAACAATGTAATATTTATTCGATCGTTAGTTCTTCATATATTTGATAGTGCATTGGTATAATACAATATGCAAATAGCATACCCCAGACCATACATAGACCCAAGATGACCGCCAAAGTATAATATATAGTATAAGTATAATCCTTGAGTAAATAAAAATGTAATTTTTGAACTAGGGCAATATGACCCATGATTGAAAGATTTCAATACAAATCATACAAGTTCAATAATTCAATATGGACTGAAGGCAATTGAAACAGATAGAGTAACTATGATACAAAATAATGCATATCTATGCAAATTCCGTATGTGCCGCGATTCGCTACTTTTCACCAAGATTTTGTCAAAAGAGGACAGATTGTTAATCGAATCGTGACGGTAAGAATAGCAATGACCAAAATTTTGGCTCCTATTAATCTTAAAAGAAATACAAATGCCACCAATGTTACACTGACGACAGAATCAAGTAACGATATAATACGCTTGTGTCTCGACCTAGCGCGCAGCTCAATGACGGAAGCATTGGGATAACTACACGGTAATGGACATCAAGCAGTCGCAGCTTAACGTGTGTTGTCAAGACTTGTACTCTAGTCGTACAATTTATAGGGATTATCGGCGTTACAACATATATATAAGCGTGCATTTATCGATGCT
The DNA here is from genome assembly GCF_026914265.1 of Mya arenaria. Lineage (NCBI taxonomy): Eukaryota > Metazoa > Mollusca > Bivalvia > Myida > Myidae > Mya > Mya arenaria. The sequence goes on along the minus strand of NC_069138.1, from coordinate 11,732,252 downwards.
ATTCGCATTTTTGTCATTATAAAATTGAGAGTTATTCATTGCATGTGTTTCCTATTACTCCCGGTCAACACCTAAAAAATAGTGTTACTAGTTGCGCAACGATAGATTCTCCATGGGGGTTTCTGTCACAACATCAAAGTGTAAAGAAGCAAATCGAGGGCACATATCATACCTGACGGCATCAGTATGAATCTTGAGTAGCCCTGATATCAAGAAAAAAGCAAGAGTTTTTTTTTTTAACTTGAAGTAATTTAAACAAAAAATTGCAATTCGGGGCTACTCGGGGCAAAACCGGCAAATAATCTTTTTTTCCATCAATATTTTCATCAATATGTTCTCTTCTTTCTTGAATATCGATTATTTCCCATTTAGTAAACCGAGTTCGTTTTATTTTGGCAGCAATCTTTGATGATCCAAAATGTTTTCTTATTACATTCAAGTGCACTTGACCACTGTTATCAGATTTTTTTCTAACCAAATATCATACCAATGCAGAACGTTGATATATTTTCCCCGTTTTGGTATATTTAAGCAACCATTTTGGACGCTTTGATGATGATTTTGTTCAAACGGCTGTTTGAATGTTTGAAAGAATATCGCTAATTTAGAGCAATACCATTAAGATAAATTTTGGCAAACCATGGAAACAAATAGTACCATATGGATTTATCATTTTCGTGCATGGTGAACCCATCTTAGGTGCCATTTTGAATTTTAAATAATCTGTTCTATGTTTTATGTACACAATAACACATTTCTTTTATATTGAAACTAAAACTGTGATGACTTACGATTCTTGTATTAGAATTTCAAGGCTACCAAAGTATGCAAGATCATTTTCTAAACACCGCCATTCAGAGTTTTCGATTTCGGCTGTAAGTTATTTGTGTGACAAGAAACATGAAACATTGTGAATATATTGTGAATTTTAGTGTAAGATCTTACTTATGTAACGAGTCGTCATTTTAGAAATTCACTGGAATCAACACAATGTCATTCTTTTTTTTATTGCGTTTATCATGCTTTCATAATTTCTTTCGCGGCTTATTGACAACGACACTCACAATGAATCACGTTTGCAGTGATTCCCCGCCATATTTACTGAATACGAGGGAAATACAACTTCAATAAATCCCGTTTAATGGCACAGGGTAAACGCCAAAGACACAAAACACAAAAACAAAACATAACAAAAAAGAAACATGGAACAACAGCACAAAACTCCATAAACAGCACAGTACATATATACTATATAAAACTAGGTATATTTATCAAGGATCGTTAGGTCCCGCCTTGGAACGGTCAATAAAATGTAAATTTACTGGAGGTTTAAACCAGTTAACGTGTACAAACCTCACTCTTTTACCATGTCACATAGCTTTGAATGCCTTTGCATTAAATTGATAATCAATGAATGTAATAAAGCAATGGATGTCTACATTAAAAATGTTGGGAAAAAAATTCGTATCGAAAACATCAAAAATGAAAGGGAAAGGATACGTGAGTTTGTTAACAGCATCCTGATCAAACGCTCCCTTCATGTTGTACACAAGGGTGCTGCACAGCAATGTAGCAAGGGTGAAAATGCGGTTGTCATGGTTTGGATCACCCTAAGTACACCAAAAAGAAGGTAGAGATTATATTAAAAACACTTTGACATTAACAACAATGGCAGAACAATTGAATAAGACGTCATGTGCAGTGAAAATAGCTCTGCATTACTTAGTGTCCCTTTTTCAGTTACTGATGTCAGATATAAATATAAAATAAATTTATCTTATCTTTATAATTGTTCTTTAACACACACAATATCTGTATTCGATAAAACATTGTGTGTATTTAGATTGGCTTCGATCAATTTGGATTTGTTTTATTATATAGAAGAAAATTCAAGAAATAATCAAATTAAAATACTATAAATTAATAAAATTAATGGAAAATAATAAATATTCCTAATTGTTATATCCCTAGTATATGGTAAAATCATAAAGAGATGCCTTATTAAGAAACACATACAATTAGAATATATAATAAAATTAGATAAAAGCTAAAACATAAAATTGTATGAAAAATAATCTATTCATTTAAAAGAACATTGTTCCTCGTTTTTAAATTCAACAGCCGGTTTTGAGATTTTGATAGAGATCTCACAAAATGTCTATTTGGTTGAAAAAAACCCACAAAACCTGTCCAAAATAGATTACAGTTTAAACCGTTGGTCGACGTCTTTTGCCGCATTTCCCACTATGTATGATGCTTTCTAACAAAACATGCAATGCATTTACAATGCTTGTTGAACAAAATGGACATGTTCTTTGAAATTAAGTGAAATGCTCATATCGGCCAGTTTCTATTCTGAAAGGAGCAACGTCATTTAGAAATACACAAACCACACATAGTCAGAACGAGGAGAGACCTGAGCAACTGATTATAGCACGCATGGCTCTAAAATTAGTTAGAGCATCACAGTTCGAGCCGTGGACGATGCACATTTGTTCGAGATACTCAATTTGAACAGCAGGAGTGTGAAATGTGAATATCTGCCAAACAGAGTCCCGTGCCCCCACCTCCGCCCTACCCCAGCTGGCCGGCAAGTAATGTTTTTTGGGGCACATCTTTATTGATATAATTGTACAGATAAGTTGTTTTGTCAAAATTTTCTATAATGTTTTGTGCAAATAAACAATTGAACCTGATTATCGTGTTCCGTTAATTATGGTATGCCAATTTCAAAGTATTTTATAGTATACGATACTAAAAAGTCTGTTGAAAATGACATCAGGGCCCAAACGTTCGATAATGATAAATCGGCGCCGCATTTTACACAGACAGCTGTTCCAAAGTAAACCATTATGGCTGCTGTTATACGGATAAGTTTACTGTTTTCAGAATATATCATATACCAGAAATACAAGATATGTGTGTGCATGACGTGCATTTAACAAAAGTTTAAATTCAAAACGTTACCGCCTTGAAACTTTCCTTTTCGGCCTTTATTTACGTCCAGTTCTCGGAATCATGCTAGAGTCTTTGTAAATTAATACAGAAAAAATTATTTGAAACCCGTTTTGGAATTTGTTGTCAAGTTGTTTTTACTTCAGTTAACTTAAAAGACAATGACATCCGAAGTACAATATCGTTGAAAGCAATCAATATACTTAGCTACTGCAGGTTTTATATATTATTTATTCTACAACACAAGTGTGTCTCAGGTGGCTAAATGATTATCGACGTTGCCTCCAAAACCGTCGACTCCGGATCGATTCCCCAAACAGTCATGATATTTGTTTTGAAAGGTTAATCTTATATCAGTTAATGTTATTTGTTTAATTCAATCATTCTGAATTGATCTGAACTATTGAGTTAATGTGTTCGCTGATAACGTTTGGTCATGTCGCTTTGAGACTCTACGTAGATGGTTGTAGTAATTACAGGACGAATTATCTGCTGTGTTGGTAATTAGTTGTGCCCCCCCCCCCGTTTAGAAAGTCCTGGATCCGCCACTGAAATCACAGATAAACCAGAAAAATAAAATCAGGCTTTGCTTAACAATTTGCCCACTACGGATAAACCGATTCGTATAAAGGAGTGACGTGCATACAGAGGTTCAGCTAATGTTTATGAGGTAATAGAACCAGCGCCGTCCGAGTAGGACTCGCTTGCATTTATGGTAAAAAAGATAGCTTTATATATATTTCAGAAATCTCAACGGAGTCACAAGTTTGGACACAGGGGCCATGAACATCGTGATCAGCCAAGTAAAAAGCTTGACTGGTACTTCACCAAAATTGATCTCAGCAAAGTGTACTGGCAACAACACGTTAGTACAATCTAGGTAAATATCAGCATTCACAACCTAGTCATGGACATATACGTTCCGCAAACGAAATTCGGTATGGTGAACTCCGTAGCGACATTCAACCGTTTGATACGGACATTGCTTGGGGCTGCTGTCACATGGCCAACATTGCAGATGATGTACTTGGGCTAACGCAAACATGGGAAAAATTAAATATGACTGTGTTCAGGTTATTTTGTGCTCGCATTAAAAATGCAAGTGTAAAAGTGCGCCAAAACAAATTCATGATGAAAAATTCCAAACGCTTACCATCTCAACGTCTCCCAATCCTTCCGTGTCCAGAAGTATAAGAACAGTGTCTTTTTGTTCAGGATGGACTCTACACCATACCCAGATGCCTTTCGTCGTTGACTGTATTGTGTTACCGAGTGCAAAACCTGCATCATAGATATAATAGATATTTGTTTATTATTTAAACAAAGGAAAACTCTATGGACGTGCTCAGCAGTCTAACATTATCTATAAGCTAGTTTAAGGGAAGCATGATCAAAGCCCGAGACACACTGACACATGTTAACACAAATCTGTACACAAAACCGAACCGAATCTGTAAGGATCTTATATGAGCCTTATACAATATAACAATATAACCGTATACAAAATGTGCTCTTTTTTACCAAAAAAAATCTCAAAACTTTAACTTTTCGATTTCTTTCATTTTTTTGGAATCGGAAAATAAATGAATGAGGAAACATATTTTAATAATATGAATATTTAAAACACAAATATATTGCACTTGAAACTCTCACAGAACCCAAAATATGAAAGCCACTCCGAAAAAGATGACACAGGTCAATTCATGAATAAAATCAACAACGCCACGTGTTTACAATATGTACATAATTATCAATGTATTATCTTAATTGTTTGTTGAAATAGATGTTGATATTCTGTATAGTTGCATCATTTAAGGTTTAACATTGTTCCAAACACCACGATTGCTATTTTGCAGGTAAGTACAAATGGAGCCAAAGAACTGCCAATCTGAAGTTACTTTAAAGTGTATATTATTTTATATTGGTTACACAAACTTGTTATTGTAAAGCTCTTATCGATACAATAATTACCTTTTTGTGCGTCAGCAAGTCGAGTCATCAAATACGATTTTCCTGTTCGATATAACCCAGCAATTGACACAATGACACACGGTTTGTCTATGCGGGAAATCTCGTCAAGCACATCATCGCAAACTTCAAGTATATTTTCTTCTCTTGCGCGAATTAGGCATTGTGGTTCTTTGAAGACGCTGGAATCGTGCGTCGACAAATACCTAAATATGACAATGTTAAGGCATATCTAGACTGATGTATTTAATAATATAATTTATGTACATTTTCCGCAAATGTATCGTGCCAAGCAATCGTATTATCAATACATCTTAAATGCGACAGACAATACAATGCATTATAGTGCACGTTGCAACTTTCTATGACCATCCAGTACTTATTTGGATAGTTAATTGAATTGAACTCACTGGGGTGATTTTGGCGAGAGCGATTGTAACTTTGTTGATAATTCACTTTCGAAACTGGGCTTTGGTCTACAAAAAAACAAAACATATTTGATAACAGTACATTGACGCTTTGGAAAGTGACGATGATTGTAGGAAGTATGTGGTCATGTACACATGAGCTAAGAAATAATAATTTATCGCAGATATCATGAATAAAATAGCTTTTTCAATAATTAAAATGACCATATGAAGATTTAAAATATTGTTTACGCTTTCCCTTTACAGCAGGTGCTTTTACCAAAAGAAATTTGTTTTTGAATGTGACACTCAAATTTTGCGTTTCTAACTTCCTCTGTAACGCCAATGTTGATTGGTATTAATGATATCATGTGGAGGGTCGGTATAGGTATTTATGGTGGATATTTTTTCTGAAATATATCGCTGATATTTTCTGCGTGTGAAAATTTGTAAACTTGATTTTATGTATCTTATTTAAGGGAGACGTTGACACACTTCAAATGAAGTGCATGCGATAAGCGGCACTTGTGCAAATCGAGTATCAAGTGCTACCGCAACGAAATGTTTGTTTAGGGATTTAACTATTATTTAACATCAAAACGTATGATTCGAACCGTTGAAATAAACAGCACTTTTGTAATTTATAGGAAATGAAAGAACAGCTGAATATGGCAATGCTGCAAGGTCTTTTATTAGCTTTAATTTTAGTAATATGCATTCGTCGTGATACATTCACGTGTGTTGGTCCGTTACGTGCTGTTACAGAATTTCATTTTCGAGGTTAAATTCGAGAAATGCGGGAATTCGAATGAAAACAAAATCAAATCTCTTAATTAATCAATTTACTTAGTGCATAATCAAAATTAGGTTGAAATTGGTTTAGTAGTAGTTATCATACACATTAACAATACCGTACAAGGAATTAATAGTTAGAGGAAAGGGCGAAGGGATGTCGTGTATCTATTGGGGATTGCATGGCAATTACAATTAGAAATATCTTTTTGAAAGACCCTCGTTTATTATAAGTTGTACATGTATGAATGACAAAAAAAACACTCAATTGGTCGTTATATTGGATAAAGTATCTGTTTAACTTTAACGTTGAATGAACCTTTATCATCTGATTGATTGAGTGATGCAATAAAATATAAAAATGAGAAGTGCTGATAACAAGAGCTTTAAAGATTCAGACAGTATATGACTTATTCAATTATTATTTTTGAATCTTTCATATAAATTAAGTTCTTTAAAACGTACTAAATGTGTTAACCTGTTCATTAAAAGTTGTTCATTATATAAACGTAATTTATGAATTGATATGGAACACATTTAAAATAATTTAGTTAGCTTGCTTGGTGTATGACCTAATCTGGAGATTATTGAACAGTTTGTGATTTAAGCTGGCTAAGATTAACCTTAATCGTCATTAATCACGTAACAAGAACCAAAGACTACTGGATGTAAATGACAGGAACTACAAACGAAACGATAGATAACATACATAACTGGATATGAATGATGTTAATTTGGAGTATACGTACATTTCTCGACACGGCGATTCAATTTCTTCTGTTAATACCGGTGATGGATCTAAAAATGGAAAATGGGTGTTCTAACAGCTGATTATTATTCACCCTGAGGAAATAGCCGGAGTTTTCTTTGAGCATGAGGAATTCATGCCCAAAACAGGATTATATTTTTTAACCTGGTTTAAATGACCAACACGTCAGTAGCTACTAAGGATATTGCTGCTCGCCTAATAGGTAAGTGACTGCTGAGTTATTTGATTGTCGGTAAGGTGGTTGGTCCTTGTAAAGGAGCTCAATAATATTTCTAGGGAAGTGAAGACATTGTGAGCTGGTTGTTGCAAGAAAGTAAGTGCTTACTTAAGAGGTTTATGTTGCGTAGGAAGTCATAGGTAGGTAAATAAGGAAGTCATTGGTGGCTTAGGTAATAAGTGGTTGCTAAGGTGCTAATATAGTCAATGGTTGCTCTGGAAGTCATTGGTTGGGGGGTCATTGCTATGGCTGAAAGCAGAATTTATCATTAGTTACCATAGAAAACAAAGGAAGTCATTGGTTGCCATGCATGAATGTAATTGGTAAGAAAAACAAAGTACTTGGTTGCTAAGGAAATACGTGGTTGCTAGGGTCTTTGTTTGCTAAGAAAGTCATAGGCTGCTTAAAATCATGTGTTGCTATTGATATAAGTTAGTGGTTGCTAAACAAGTCTTTAGTTGCTAAGAAAAACCATTTGTTTCTAAGGAAACCACTATTTTATTCGGAAGCCTTTTCCTACTATGAATAAAGTTAGATGGTAAGGAAGTCATGGTTGCAAAATAAATCCTTGGTTGCTAAGGGAGAAAGGATTTACTAAGAAAGTCATCGGTTGCTAAGGAATCATTTGGTTAATAGGTAAGTGAGCATAAGCTCGGGAAATATGGGTTGATAAGGTATCCATTGGCTGCTAATGAAGTCATTGGTTACTAAAGAAACAATAAGTTGCTTAATAAGTAAGTGGTTGTTAAGGTATTCATTGGTTGCCAAGGAAATCATTGGTTGTTAAGGAGGTCATTGGTTGATTATGAAGACATTGGTTGCTGACTTATTCATAAGTTTAGAAGGAAATTACAGGTTGCTTTGTAATTAAGTGGTCGATTTGGAAGTCACTGATTGCTTAGGAAGTCATCGGCTGCGAAGGAGGTCATTGTTTGTTACGGAATACAGAGGTTACTACTGAAGTCATTGGTCACTAAGGAAATAATGAATTGCTCAGTAATTACGTAATTGTTAAGGAGTTCATTGGTTGCAAAGGAAGGCATTGGTTGCTTAGGGATTACTTGGTTGATATTGATGAATGCAGATACTAACAACTACATAAAACTACATACCATCTACATACCAAATATCAAGTATATAGAAAACATGGGTTTTCTTGGGCGAATTTAGTTTTGATCTCTAAACAAAGTCAACATACCAAATATCAAGGGTCTGGACCTTGGGGTTTTAGAGAAAGATATTCAAAGATTTTACTATATTGGTAAACAGAAAATTTTGGGGATTGCCCAGGATCGCTATTTGAACAATATTGGTAAACGGCCAACACATGAGATTACATACCAATTATCAAAGGTCTTGGATCTGCAGTTTCACAGAAGAAGATTTTCAAAGATATTTCATAACAATGTATAGAAAATTCAAGATTCTTGGGACGGGTCATTTTAGACCGAGGGCCATAATTTGAGCAATCTTGGAATAGGACCACTACATGAAACTACATACCAAATATCAAGGGTCTGCGCCTTGAGGTTTCACCATGGACATTATTTGGATAATCTTGGTAAAGATCAACAACAAGGGACTACATATCGAAAACTTGGATTTGCGGTTTAAGAGAAACAAATTTTCCAAGATATTTCTATGCAAATAATTAGAGAATAGTCATATAGTGACAACTAGCCATGCCCTCTGTCGGCGAAGTTTTTAAACAATCAAACATAACTTACATTTCTTAAGGGTTACCTTAGAAACATTTCAGTGAACTGAACATGTTGAAACTTTTCCAAATAGTCACATATTGGAAACAAGCCCATTTTCCTTTTAGCTTAAGTTTTGATGACTTGAAGGATTTTGAAAAAGGGTCTCCTAACGAACATTGCTGTGAACTTATTTTAACTTAAATATTGCCAGCATTTTCACAGAAGAGGATTTCCAAAGTATTTCATAAGGTCACCTTTCTGTGAAATCGTTTTGAAATTGGCCAGTGCTTTTTGAGGAGAGATTATTTTTCCATTTTAGTTTCCATAGCAAACAGAGTTCTACATGGAACCATTATTCTTAGGAATCTAAACGACCAACTTTCCTGTGAAATAAGATTGTTATTTGCTAATTAGTATAGGCGGAAAAGTTATTTGATGAACGACGACAGTCCCCTATCTCAACAGCTCACCATTAAAAACATCGTGCTAAGGAACATTGCTGTGAACTTATTATAACTTAAATATTGCCAGCATTTTCACAGTATTTCATATAGTCATATAACCAAACCTAGCCCACACCTGTCGGCAAAATTATGAACGAACCAAGATTGGGAAATTTGATAAAAAAACACCTTTCTGTGAAATCGTTTTGAAATTTGGCTAGCGATTTTTGAGGAAAGTTTATTTTTCCATTTTAGTTTCAATTGCAAACAGAGTTTTACATGGAATCATTTTTCTAAGGAATCTAAATGACCAACTTGCCTGTGGCATAAGGTTGTAATTTGCTAATTAGTATAGGATGAAAAGTTATTTGACGGACGACGACAGTCTCCTACCTCAACAGCTCACCATTAAACACATCGTGCTCAGGTCAGCTAAAACACTACTAGAAAAACAATATTTCCATCTTAACAGTTATCAGAAATATAAGCTGTCGTTCCTGATTTCATAATTAATCCTGTACTTTGTAACTGCTATGAAAATAATTTGACTACATAACTCATTAAAGCGCTGATGTATATAATGTGTTCCAGATTGTATTTTTGTTCCACAAAACATGTACTTACCAGGTCTTTTCATAGGCGTGGCTTTATTTAGAAAGTCTATCTTTTTTGTCTGAAAAAGTACGGTACATTGATACATTTTTTTTTTATAAAATCTTGATTGAATGAAAAATACAAAAAGACGTTGTGTGGTTTGATAATCACGTCACCACGATATAAACACACAACTTGCAAAACATTTGTTGTTTATTCACTAAAGCTGGTTCAGGAATGATCGAAATACATGCTTGGTGAAGAGTCTTAAATCAACGTTTAATGCAAAATGTCGGGTATAATGATTTATGCACGAGAGCTATGTGAATAATAAGAAGCGAGCAAACATATATATTATAATAAAACAAAACGTCGACGCTGCAAATCGAAAGATTAATAGTAATTAAGAATAGTTCTATATTACAATACGATAGTTTTATTTAACCCAAACATATATTTAACTTACTTGTACTGGTTCCCCCTTGATATTTCGCTCAAATTTTTTAAGCTTAGCTGTAAAATCCGTGCTGGCGGGCGAATCAGTAGGATTTTCATTCGAAGCCATAATTGGTCTGCAAAGGAAACACCAAGAAATTGGATATTTAGTATTCGTACATCTATGATTACCTTAACCAACCTGGAGCTTCTTAACAATGTCCTGCCTAGTATGTTGTGATATAACCTTAATTTTAACAAGTTATTGATAACACCCCTGTTTTTATAACTTAGCGTGTCATTATGTTGGTTTATTTCAACAACACTTCACGTGTTTAGATATCATAAGAACCCATACTGGTAAATTATTTTTAACTTTTAACGTCACCGAGTTAATATTACGGACAGGAGTAACATTACGAATTGTTTTATTTGTAATCCCTGCCAGTTTTATTGCACTCTAATATAAACGGACCGAATCATCCTGTTTCAGCAGAACTCTCAGTGTACTGTTCTGGCTGAACGTTCCAATTATGTAGCCCCAACTTTAATCGGTAATATATTTAATGCCTATTATTGAATCTTTGTTTGGGTTGTCTTGAGACGTTTATTGTCTCTCATTAAATGTATATTAGTAGTTGAACTATGTGTCTCTAAACATGGCTGTAGCGAATGTCTGATTACGGTTTGGTAACGTGGCAGACGTACAATGAGTATGTTGTCCGGCGTCGACGTCCGCATAGTCGTCATTGGAGACATGGTCGTCTTCTAGGGACATTTTCATGTCCACTCTCATATTTTATTGCTTGTTATTCAATATTTTCCAGAGTCGGTTTCGGTGTTGAATTGCATAATATCTCGACTCATAATATCTCAGAACAATATTTCAGTTTTATCGCTAAGTTATGGTACTAGAATGGTCAAACTTAAACAAAATATACTTATAAACACATATACACATATGCCAGTATGTGCACTATGTGCAGAAATAAAAGGACATCACTTTATGAAAACATCCCTGCGAGGAGCCTGCCATTTAATGCACAGCTAGACATACCAATAGGCAAACAGACATAAAGATACACAAACATATGGCCATGCAAAATGTCCATGATTTAGGGAGACATACATAAAACAAATTATTATGCTAAGCAGAAGAGCAAAGCGAAATGCAACAAAGAAATGTAATGTGCATTTTGTTGGTGGACACAAAATAGGACAAATGTACTTTGATTTCCCGCACAACATTAGACCAACTTCTCGCATAACATCGTATTATTGAGATTGATTAAAATAATATTGTAATAACTTGGTTTACAATCGTTGAAATATAAGTTGATTTTAACGATGAGTGCAACAATATAAGTTTTCTTACTTATTAATAAGAGACAAAACTAAAACAGAAGAACACACAACAAAGAGATTAAAAATCTCATGTGTATGCCAGTTTTTATCATTTCTTTTATTGAAGACAAAAGTGATTGTGTGAAGAAACTTCCGATGCCTTTGATTCACTGTCTGCATAAAACCAATCTTGGGTGAATATGTTCAGCTTATTTGTATTCATTGTATTTTGCCAAACCCCACAAAAAGTCAAACGGACAAGTTTAAGTATACTTCATTCAGCTTTTAATATCTCAAATCCAAACATTAGCCCTAGGGTCATATTAATGAATTCATAACAAGTAGACACTAGGTTTTTTATAAATCCGGAAATAAGGACTTCTTTGAAGGGGGAGGCGAATCAAAATACAGCAACATTGGCCATTAAATAACACCACATGCAAAATCAAGGAACTTCTTCACATTAAGTTCATCACAGTTCATCAGTCTAAAATCAAACTGTTGAGCTGAAACTGTTTAATATATTTATATTATGCAGCTGCGATCTTGACCCAACATCATTTAAACCAAATTCCTTAAATAAAACATTAAATCATGACAGGTAATTGCTCACTTAAGTGATAGATTAATACCAACTTTGTATCATCAACAACAGCGATCTTGACCCTAGCAACCATTAATACTATCCCAAAGTACACATTCGCATGAGCTTGCTATATACTATGCAAACTAGAGTTATTGAGCGAAAACCAGTTTTCTACTTTTAGTGGTAATAAGTTGAAGTTCGTTTGGGTTTCTTCTAAAAACAGACGAGCTCATCTTAATAAACATATATTTTCTCTATTTCATTACTTTTGTATTTTAAAACATTTTGTGTGTGCAAAATCAAATGACTAAATCTTCGTTAAAAATATTTCAATTTCTACGTGTTTATAAAAGTATTGAAGGCAAAATAAGCAGACAAGCATAACGTAGACAGATACAAATTATAAAATGATATTTACCTTTATTAATATATAAATTGCAATCGTTGGTCTCTAAATTATTCTTTTCAGTTCCAATATAGAAAAACAGTAGTTTTCTGTAAACGCTCAATGCTGATACGAAACCAAACAGTGCATACACTCAAATGCTTATCCCAATAATACTCTTCAAAATTGAACATGTTCACACTGATAACCACTCTCAATATGGTTTTCATGATTTAAGCTCATGTTATTTTTATCTTGAAAATTTAAAGGCACACCGACTTTGATATTTATGCGAAAAACTTCAGAAATAAGATGTTTAAAATGTCAACCTTGACCGAATTACCTTTGTCTGCTTTCTTATTATAAATTATTGAAAAAGTTTTGGTGTTTCTCCGGAAAAATTGGAAAGAGGGATATTTTTTTCCAATTTATAAAAAAGGGAAGCTGGATGAGGTCAGTCATTTCAGAGAATGACATTGTTAAACGTTTTGGCAACACGTTTTATAAGTTTGATTACTGAATGTCCCATGGGGAGAGTTTTATCATGTATACATTGATTCACAGGCTGTGTAAGGTTAAAAAAGGAAACCATTGATATTTGTTTGCATTTTATTGGTTGATTACTCATATTATAAACCAAAACAAAAAGCTATATTGCATATTTGTGGAGTATTCAAAATCCTTTGATTATATTGTAAGGGAGACTATTTTATATATACTTGGAATCAAAGGTAGGCTTTTTAACGAAATAAAATAAATGTATGGTCTTGTAAAAACAAGAGTTACACTCAACTGTAAGTTTCGTATTATCTTTGACATAGTCATAATTTCTGAATCAAGTGACTAATACAATTAATATTCTCAATGCAACATGAGGAAATAAAAGGTCCAAAATAGACATAACAAAAGTTTTAATCTTCCGAAAGGTGGGATCATTTCAGATAATTTACGTTTCCATTATGCCGATAATATTATACAAGTCATATAGTCCGCAACTTTGTGTATCACGGAATAGTCATTACAAAAGGTGGTTAAGTTCTGATAGCAACAGCAACTCTCTCTTGACAAGCTATACAATCAATATTTCGTTTGAAAAATATATTTGAATAAATTTACAAATATTACACGCGGTCATTGTGAAGAGCTCCTGATGAACTTATTTACCTATATTATTGCACGTGTCTCAAATCTAGGGTACCTCGAAAAGGATTGCCGTCAAACGCATACATACTCTTCATGTTAAATGTGTGCTTAGAGTCAAAACAACGACACAAAATGACTTTGTTTATGCCGAATCTGGTAGGCTTCATTTGTATTCATATGGTGCGCTTTCTGTTTAAAGTAATCAATACACAAGCACACAAATATCTTGATGATGCGTATAATCGAATCATAGTAACATTTTTTACTCAAAGTGCCCGTGGAAATCCTAAAATGAATATGTTCTGTGTATACATGGCAACTGGGGTGTATCTTGGGAGCAGCTTTAAAGTAATTTATGAAGTATTGTGAATCAATAACATATAAAGCTTTTTAAGACGCGTCATGCAAGTTAATAGTGACATTAAATGGACAAGGAGATCCCAAAGCTGACAGTTTCGTGAAACATTTGTGTAATGCTGCAAAAAGACAACAATCAAAGTATAAGGAGAGACAAATATTTTGTTGATTTAAATATTATAAATAATCTGTGTTCTTTTTTGGCAAAGAATCTTATGATAACTAGAGTTAAGGAAAGGTATTATAATGCAATGCTGTCTTTAAACCTTACAATGTGATGAGTAATCTCAACTGTTCAAACGTTGTCTTTCATAATGATTTGTTTCAATAGAAATAATAATATATATAATTTGAAGAATAGTCAACGTACTACAATACAGATATCTTAACTTTATAGATAGATCTACACTTACCATTACAGGATATCCTCAAACAATGTTTGTGTTCAGCTCTGTGGACCAACGCATTTAACTTATTAGATAACAAATTATTTGATGGTATTAAAGTTTTTATTTATTTAGATCACTCAAGTTTCAATTGACAAAGACATTACGGGAGGGTATCTAATATGGATTTTCAAGTTTTATATAAAAACTAATATATCAATGCGATTGATCATGAACATTTTTTTATAAATAAATTTATAACACTTTAAGTTCTCATGAAGCCATGTATGGGGCCAAGCACAACGCAAAATCAAGTACCCGACTCAAAGAACATGAAAAAGTTTAAAATAACTTATCACGCTTTTGGCCGTGATCACTCTCCTTTATTAATCATTAATGTTGTTTTTTTCTGCCACGAAGAAACGACCATTTTATATTGAAAACGCTAATATAGACTACCCAAAGCAAACTTTTATGAAAAATGCAGTAGTAGAAAAACATCCTACTATGTAATCAATCCAAACAATAAATCCAATGTAACTATGGTGGCCACAGAGAAATATACATTTATTGAAAATACCAGGACAAACATGTATAATAATTGTTACTTATTGTTATAAACAATGTACTTTAATAAACCCTCTTATATAATATGTTCATGCAATTGCTAATGCTCTGTTGCAATAAGATATATCATGCTGAATACCTTATGCTGCATGAAAGTGCTCGGGGACATCCGTAAATTTACAGGAATAATTTATGCCATAATTGTCCATTTTTATTAAAACGCTGTTTATACCACCTCGAAATTTACGATCTTAAGCCTGTATTGGAACGGGGCTTAGACACGAAAGAATTTGCCACTCAATGACAAACAGATGAAAGCCAAATAAGTTGATAAAACGTTTTAGTATCGATATATTACTTTGGAGGTATTTAGTATTCTATTTTAGGCGTAACATTAGGCAAACAACTTGCCATTCATTTTGTGTTAGATTACGTATAAATTTGTTTTGTATTTTACAGCTGTTTAAACCTCCTATGTAAGTTCACTTTCTCATCAACCAAGGATTTGTATCACATAATAACTGTTTCACTGGGAAGTTCATAAATCACTTTTCGTCCTCTTGGATTATACATGTAGTTACCATTCTATAATTGTCATGCGTTTCGTGTATTTTTTACAGATTATGAATTTCTATATATTTCTCATTGCACATTATAAATGCACGTATTAGATGTAATTTTCGCGTAAGGTGAAATTTTAATGAACTGACTTAACTAAATGTGTTCACAATTTGATGAAATCTTTTCCCCTTTTCTACTTAAGAAGAAACACTCATGTATTGCAAACGATCGGTAGCTGTTTTCCAAAAATGGTGTGACGGAATACATATACATATATGTGGTGGGAGTCTAAACTATGTATATATGTTAACTATTGTCCGTGCCATATTAATATAGGAAATGAAGTTGAGAATGCAATGCTTCTTTTGAACTGACATATTGTAATTTCTGAAACCATCATCTTCTTTGATGAAAATATGGTAAAAAACAAGAGATGTTTGTCAAACATTATGCCCCCCCCCCCCCCCCTGAGCGCCATGTTGTCAGGATTATATGGACAATTGAATGAAATATGCATGGACCGAAATGACAGCTGATTTGTTGCCATTAAGGCAGTTTTCAGATTATGACCATTAAAGTGTGAGGATAGAGTGTGTTATGACCATGACCTTTGACTCTATGAACTCAAAATCCAGAGTCATCAGCTGGTCACCAGAAACCTAAATGTCAAGTTTGAGGGCCATGGGTGCAGGCATTGTCAAGTTATCACACAGACAAGTTTTTTTCGTTCAAGGTCACTGTGACCTTGACCTTTGACCCAATGACCCCTTAAATCATAAGGGGTCATCTACAAGTCAGATGCAATTCCAAGTCAAGTTTGAAGGCCATGGGTTCAAGCATTGTTGAGTTATCACTCTGACAACCTTTTACCATTCAAGATCACGGTGACCTTGACCTTTGGCTCTATGAATCCTAAAATCAATAAGGGTGATCTACTGGTCAGGCTTAACATCCATGTCAAGTTTAAAGGTTTTAACTTTTTTGCGTTAAAGGTTACTGTGACATTGACCTTGGCCTGATGACCCCTAAAATCAATAGGGGTCATCTACTGGTCAGGCCCAACCTCAATGTCAAGTTTGAGGGCCATGGGTGCAGGCATTGTTGAGTTATCACTCGGACAACCTTTTATCATTCAAGGTCACTGTGACCTTGACCTTTGGCCCAATGACCCCTAAAATCAAATAGGGACCATCTTCTGGCCAGGCCCAACCTCCAAGTCAAGCTTGAGGGCCATGGGTGCAGGCATTGTCGAGTTATCACTCGG
The DNA here is from genome assembly GCF_026914265.1 of Mya arenaria. Classification (NCBI taxonomy): domain Eukaryota; kingdom Metazoa; phylum Mollusca; class Bivalvia; order Myida; family Myidae; genus Mya; species Mya arenaria. The sequence continues at coordinate 11,715,379 of NC_069138.1, read as the reverse complement.
ATAACCTTTTACCATTCCAGGTCACTGTGACCTTGACCTTTAGCCCAATGACCTCTAAAATCAATAGGGACATCTTCTGGCCAGGCCCAACCTCCAAGTCAAGTTTGAGGACCATAGGGGTCATCTCCTGGTCAGGCCAATTCTCCAAGTCAAGTTTGAGGGCCATGGGTGCAGGCATTGTCGAGTTATCACTCGGACAACCTTTTACCATTCAAGGTGACTGTGACCTTGACCTCTGGCCAGATGACCCCCAAAAACAAAAGGGGTCATGTACTGGTCAGGCCCAATTCCAAGTCAAGTTTGAGGGCCATGGGTGCAGGCATTGTCAAGTTATCACAATGAAAACCTTTAACCATTCAAGGTGACTGTGACCTTGACCTTTGGCCCGATGACCCCCCAAAACAATAGGGGTCTTCTACTGGTCAGGCCAAACCTCCAATTCAATTATGAGGGCCATGGGTGCAGGCATTGTCGAATTATCACTCGGACAAGCTTTTACCATTCAAGGTCACTGTGACCTTGACCTTTGGCCCGATGACCCCCAAAAACAATAGGGGTCATGTCCTGGTCAGGCCCAACCTCCAATTTAATTATGAGGGCCATGGGTGCCGGCATTGTTGAGTTATCACTCGGACAACCTTTTACCATTCAAGGTCACTGTGAACTTGACCTTTGACCCGATGAGCCCCAAAACAATAGGGGTCAGCTACTGGTCAGGCCCAACCTCCAAGTCAAGTTTGAGGGCCATGAGTGCAGGCATTGTCAAGTTATCACTCGGACGACCTTTTACCATTCAAGGTCACTGTGACCTTGACCTATGGCCTGATGACCCCCCAAAACAATAGGGGTCAGCTACTGGTCAGGCCCAACCTCCATGTCAAGTTTGAGGGCCATTGGTGCAGGCATTGTTGAGTTATCACTCGGACAAGCTTTAAAATTATTTTACCATTAAAAGTCACTGTGACCCGATGACCCCCAAAATCAATAGGGGTCATCTACTGGTCAGGCCCAACCTTCATGTGAAGTTTGATGACCATACATCCAGGAATTGTTGAGTTATCACTCGGACAAGCTTTGGTCTACCGACCGACCGACCGACCGACCGACCGACCGACCGACCGACCGACATACCGACATGCCTGTGCAAAGCAATATACCCCTCTTCTTCGAAGGGGGGCATAATAAGAAATCGACAGAAGAAGATAACCGTTTTAAAAACATAAATATACATACATTCGAAATTATATAATAAAAACATTCTAATTATTGTACAACTTTGTTTTTAATTGCTTACTAGATCCGTTGACTGGTTTGCTTGCTTACTCGGAGTTGCTTTGGTTCTTGTCCGAAAATATATGCCACAAAATCTTCGGTAACGGCCTGAAATCTCGGTGAAAGGTCTTTAAATGTGAGGCTTTCTAAATTTTCTAAAATAGCAATATCTCCAGGAGCTGGGAACACAAAACATCTCCGTTTTTCTTTCGGACAGAATTTCTGGATGCATTCACGGGCTTTGTTGAAAGAAACACCTTTTCCCGTATTACTTTCCAGACTTTCTTCAAGGTATTCGTCTGGTGTTATCTGCCTTCCATCTTTGATCAATCTCAATGAAAAATCTCTCAAAGCAAGCACAAACCCGGGAAGGACACTTTGCAAAAGAAGGTTATTCTCATCACATCTTCCGCCAAATTTGATGGATTTCGACATTTCAGACACAAAACTATCCCATTAAGGTTAAATCAACACGACAGATAAATATATGCTAATTCAATTCAGATCGATTATTAAGATATAAATTAGCCGATATGACTCATTCTCGATTCTGGTCCTTGGATATTATTTTGGAGAGGCCAAGTTTGGAACTTTTCTTTATAATACAGACTGATCAAATGTTGTATTTAAGTACTTGAACGTTATTTTCTAAAGCAAAGGAAATAAAACAATTCCAGTCTTATTTTCTCTCACAAGAATTATTTTTAGTTTGTTTGAAATAGTGTACAAAATAATTACTAGTTTATGAAATTTGATTCCTTGGTAGAGAGCTAGAATTTAATCAATATATACATGTATATATAATTTAGTTATTTTCTAATGTTGCAGGATAAACGCCAAACTTTTCTATTATCCCAAATGTTTAATATATTTATTTTTCAATAATATAACCTGCAGACATTTCAAATTTCTTTTTAATACAATACAATTATTATTGCAAAAAACACTGTGTCTTAATTTACTAGTCTTGATCCCTCTTATCAAATCTCCGATCTGAGTACCCTGCTGTGCAGTTGTGGAGGTTTTATTATAGAAATAGACGCTAAATGGCCCTGAGCTAATAAACGAATACACAGGAAATTGGCCCCTACTGTGACAAGGTGCAATTAGCAGGGGATGCACAGCAGGACAGCAGGTGATTATTATGCCAACCATTCTTTAAACTAGGCCTTCAATTTTTTTTCACTCAACGGATTAGTTTGTGAGTAACTTTTGTAAATCTTGTATTGAGGATGTAACGTTTTGACTATACGTCAAAAGGCAACGTAAGACAGGGTCTTATAGCCAACATATTTACATTTTATATTAAATTATAATATAAGACAGACGTTGGTTATGTCAGCATAAACACATTTAGTAGTAAACATGATGAATGGTCAAGATTTGAAACATTTCTATTGGTATTGTTTTGGTGGTGATCCCCAATATATTAACTTACTTTGAAAGGAATGTAAATTCAAATGTTCTTGAAAGTCTTGACTTGCAACAGGTAACCTTTGTGTAAATATGTTTTAGCTGAGCTTTGATCTTTATGGTGCATAATAAGATTATATGCTACTGGATATAATGCTTAACCGTATTTTGTTTCACTCGACGGATGAGAAGCTTTTCTATTGTGAATCTAGTAAATTATACTAGTTTTACAGAACTTCATGGAATTCGTTTTTCTGAATTGTAGACTAATTTAGGGTGGAATCACATCAGTTATGTTACTCATTATCTTTTTAAAACAAACGGAAAAATCCGGGTTTATTATCACACCATAAACTGTTTTTTTCATTATGACCTCCTATTATTTTCATTGATAATCAATGAATGACATAAAGAATTTGATGACATCAAACATGTAGGCAAATGTAGTATTTTTCAAATATGTCAGCGAAAGGATACGTGAGTTTGTTGACGGCCTCCTGGTCAAATGCTCCCTTCATGTTGTACACGAGGGTGCTGCACAGCAATGTAGCAAGTGTAAAAATGCGGTTGTCGTGGTTTGGATCACCCTAAATCCATAAAATAAAGATTCTATTAAACGTAAATAAATCATTTGACATCAACACCAATAGCATAAAAGTTGAATAAAGTGTCCTGTCCAGTTATAACAGCTCTGAATTGCTGGCTGTCCATTATTAATTGTGGTAAATGATGTCAGAAACTATATAAAGAACGCATGTATCAACATGAACCATGCAGTAATTATTTTGTACCCAAAGTCCATGGTAAAAACATGCAAGCCTATTTAGGATTCACATAAAACTAGTATATGATCAAACATACCAAATCAAAGCCATAACATTAGATTGTAAGAAATATAATATTTTTACTAAATAGAAAATTGTTCCTCGTTTTTTAAAACTCCACAGGAGGCATTCTCACAACTTAATGTCTTTCTATATTTCTGTGGTAAATTACACAAAATTGTTAATCTGTCCAGAATTGTTTAAAGGATAAAGTGAGGGTCGATGCGTTTTGAAACATTAAACAGCGTTTGCCTCATATTAAAACACAATGATCAAATCTAACGATACATGCAACTCATTAGTTTTGATAGCATACGACTCTCATTTACATGCATATCACTTCATTGGCCCTAAAGAAATGACCCAATATCACGTTACTCTATCGTATTTGAGCACGAGATTCATGTGCGCATCTAATACGTATATTAGCGACCCAGTCACAGGTATGCATACATCATAAGTCGTGTAAAAGTGTTGGTAATTGACCGCGTCTAGAACTATACAGACGCTTGACTTAGCAACAACTGCAAAGTTATTTCAAATTTTCCTTAAGAATCCATGTCAAAGTCCCAAGCATTTTAAAAGTAAAATCAGTTTGGTGGGGAATGAACTCATAGACCACCGCACGATTTTGAGGCCAGTCTTTACTTACAAAGAACAAACTGTTACTGTTATACATGTATATGCATCAACGTTGCCAACTACGCTATTTATTGTTATTTGTCTTACCTTTTATGCAAACATCGTGTATTTGTGTTTATTGGTTTCCAACATGTTTTGGTTGATTATCATATGATTGCTCAATATCATTTTAATTGTCACCATTACCATGGGTAAGCAATATTATTAGATATCAGCAGGGGACGCAACCCTATCAATTCCATTGCCAATTTTGATTGTATTGTTTCCCATTCACAGCAAAACAGTAACGGAATATTAATTCTTAGATAAAAATAATTATAAAGGCGAGTTACATTCTCAATGCCACCAAGTGAAGGGTGATTAACTGTGTATAAAAGGAAGGTTTTTCAAACATGAATCAAACTATTTTGTGAATTTGTTCTTTGGCAGATGGTGAGGTTTGAACCAAACATGTCTCATGCCAAGTTGGAATTTACTACGACCAAAACTCGATAAGATATTATACAAAACTGTCAAAACTGTTCTAATTAAAAAAAAAACTAAGAGTCTTCAAGTCAAATGTATTTCGAAGCAACTCGAAAAGGTTGCGTTCTTGTTATGATAAATGGTCAAAATATACTTCAGAAAGGTTGGTACTTGAAACATTTCAAGAATACAAAATCATAGTTAAATCATAGTTGATGATCCTTCATTTTACAGAAGCTTCCCCCATAAATCATATACAATACTAGTTGATAGAGAAATTGATAATATGTTGAAAATTGGGGCTATAATTCCATATTTTTCTGAGCAAAAAGAACTTATTTAAAAAAATATTTATATTTCCAGCGCCTAATGGTAAATTCAGACCAAAAATACACTTTCAATTGAAGTTAGTACATTATGAAAAGTTCAAACAACGAACTTTTCCTTTTGTTTTGCATCTTGTACAGCCAAATAAGTTTTCTAGATGCTCGAATTGGAAAAACGTATTGCTCAATTCCCATTGATGAAAGCTTCTTCAAAACCTTCAAATTTGAATGGTGAGATCAACTGTATATATTTTTGTATCTTTTTTTATTAAAGTTCAGTGCCCATTGTTTTAATTAAGTAGTAAAACTTGTATAATGGTTTCTTCCGTAAAATAGGTATAAGATCTCCTATCATATTAATGACAGCATTAACAATAGCATTGTGCTTTTCAATTGTGGAGATAAGTTAAAGAATTCAAAACCTAGACAAATTTTTGTATCACAGTTTAAAACTCATGATAAACCAAGTTTTTGTCCAGTTAGGACCTTAAAACATTGTTTCAAATGTACAAAGACTTTTAGGAACGATAAACAATTGTTTGAGTCAAATAAAACCTATGAAGTACAACCAGTACTTAAGCTCGTTGGTTGAAAAAAGTCCTTTTTGTTATTAAGTATCGATACAAAGGAGCTTAAAGCTCAATCTATTCGTGCAGTATCTTCATCTGCAGCTGCTAAGGCAGAATGCGAAATGACAGACATTTCAGGAACTGCTGATTGGTCTTCTTCCAAATTTCTAGATTTTTTTATCTTAGAGATATAAAAGCAGACAATGAAAACAATTTTCAGCAGCATGTTTTGAGTAATCGGTGAATACTTACATATCATAGAAGTGACTTTTATGATATGTTATGATGACATAGCTAATATTCATTAGTCTATAGTGAAATAATTACATAAAGTAGAGGCAAGAGGATTACCTTGCTATGATCTCTTTGAGCATAAATTATGTACTGAAGTTTTGTATTAACGTGTACTATGGACTGTGAAAATACAAGGTTGATCATATATATATATATATATATATATATATATATATATATATATATATATATATATATATATATATATATATATATCAAAGTTCCAAGTTACGTAAAATATTACGTCAATCACGAAAAAAAAAACACCACGCATACATTTTTCACCCGGTACGAGATCGCGCGCATCCATAAATCATGGGGGCGAATATAAATGTCGTTGGAATCCCACACCGCGTACTAAAAATAGACATGACAATTATTTTCAGTCCCATCGATTGGCTTAACCACAGATTCTGCTCCGTGACGTCATTACAATGTAGACAGGTTATAACTTTTTACGCCTGGCTAAATGAATGATAAACAGCGAAACAATATAACCATTCTACACACGAGAATTTAAGCATCCAAAATGTCAATGCCGTCAAAGCTGACAGCGTTTGGTTTTAGAGAAAACAAATCCAAATCATCAAGTAATCCGAACAATGAAAACAGTTCAGATTAGTCATAGTGTTATATGCGCCATGTGCTAAAAGTCAAGGGAGACACATTTAGTTATCTTCACATCAACGGAAAGCCGAAAATAAACCTTCCATTTCCATTTGCTGTGACTCGTGACAAATGGTTTAACCGATAACAGATAACACGATGTATAACTAGTGCAATGTGTCAATGTGTTCGAACCATTTACATGTACGGCTTATTTTTAGTTTTGTGTTACGGGTCAAGCCGAATACATCGGTTGCCTGTTTTTTTGTCACCTGGCAAGTTATTAAACATGATTTTTCACGTGTTTCAGTGTTGCGTCACGTGAAACGAGGTGACTCCAGACGGGGCGGTAATGTGTGCATAGTGTGCCAACAACAAATACCTGAACGACGATCTCACACAATGCTGTATCAACCGGAGGTGACAGTTTGTAACATCACCAAAAACAAAACCATATGAATTATTGGGGTTTTTTTCTGTTGAACAGCGAGCATACAAGTTCACACCAATTTAAAGTCGAGAAGATTGATAACTCCAAGAAAAAGGAAATCTATACATTTGTATGTTGGATTATTATCTTTCAGCTTTGCTTTCAGTTCAACCTTACATTTTAGTTAGTTTTTGCCTTAACTACAACCTTGTATCTCTGTTGGCTTTAATATCAGTATCACGTTTATTCAGGCTTTAATATCCATACAGCATTGCTACTAAGCAGGCTTTACTATCAGTAAAATATTGCTGCTAAGTTGGCTTTACTATCAGTACAACATTGCCGTTTAGTTGACATTGCTATCAGTACAACATTGCCGTTTAGTTGACTTTGCCACTAGGTTTTCGGTTTTTACCATATATGGAATATTAAAATAGTCACGTGGTGTGGGCATGCGCGGTGCTACACTACCGTGATGCTGACTGTAACAAAAATGGCAGCCTAGAAGAAGGAAATGTGTTGCCGGTAACGAGACTTACGCATACTTGGTTGCATGTTTGTATGAAATCATGAGAAGATAAGTGGTGTTAAATGTGTGTAATTTAAATACTTTGTTCAATTAAGTTTAGCGTCGTAGCCAACGGTGAAAATGGCATCGATCCAATTCCAAAATAATAATTCATGTTTTTCATTTGTTAGTTCTTTTTATGTTTTTACTTTGACTACATACAGGCTAAGGATACAAATCCGTACACTTTTTAAGTGTTTTTTTCACACTTATCTTTTTTGTTGTAAGTTAAAATTTCGTATGAAACATCTTTGGTTAATGTGACAACAGATTCCCGTCCTAATATTTTTTTATGTAAAAAAATCGTTCATTTTATGGAAAGAAAAACACCAGTAAAATTATGCTATGGAGGGCACATATACTGTTTCCTTGCATGGTAATACAATTATAAATCATACGTATGCTATTTTGAATAAACACTACTGTAATGCACCAGTCAATTGTAACCATGGCCCCCCTAGGTCCGGGGTGGGTGGGTGGGGTATATACCAGGGATAGCTGGGAAATGGGCCGTGTTTTTACCTTTCAGGTGGCCCCACAGTGCCGGGTGAATGCGGTGGTTTTGTCTTCGCTTTAAATATACCTAGGGTCCCTGGGGGACGGGGGCATTTGGCGGGGATCTTACCATCTGTTTGTGCCAGCAGGGCGGGGATTTTAGCTGGGGTTGGCTGGGCTGAAAGTCAAAATCCCCGCTATCTCCCAGAAAGGGAGGGGGGGGGGGCATGGTTACAATTGACTGGTGCATAAGCCTCACTCAAGTTATTTATTGTTTCAAATGTTTTTTGGAACAATTGCAATTCAAATGTTAAGATTATTTATATTTATAAATATCTTGAAGTTAACATAACCACAAAACCTCAAAAATGCACATGAATCTTCTGAGGTTATTCCCGCGTGTGCGTAACATTATGATTTTTAAGCGTATTTACATTAAATGGCATTTTTATTTTTAAAAAGTACTCAACAAACAAGATGAAATTAATGACCAAGGCAAGCCCTGTATTCATCAAATAATGCACCAGTCAATTGTAACCACGGTTCCCCCAGGTCTGGGGGTATACCGGGGAAAAGGGCCGTGTTTTTACTTTCCAGGTGACCCCGCAGGGCCAGGTGACCGTGGTGGTTTTGTCATAGGGCCATATTAAGCCGAGATTGGGCGTTATTTAGAGTCTCTGGGGTGCGGGGGCATTTGGCTGGGGTTTAAACATCAGTTTGTCCCCGCAGGGCGGGGATTTTACCCGGGGTTGGCTGGACCGAAAGTCAGACCTTGGGGGGGGGGGGGCTGGTTACAATTAGTAGGTGATCAGTATTTGTGCCCTGTTTGGAAATATACCACGTATGGTCAACCAGTAATGTCATAATTATTCTTTAAGCTGCCCTTCTATAACTCCTGTTTGAATTCTTTTCATCTCAGTAAGTTATTGTGGGGCTATTAGAACAGGTTATATGAAAGTTGACGTCACGGTATGTGAATTTCATCACCAACATCAGAATCTTCTATTTAGAAGTAAGAGCCACATTGTTGGATGCTTGTCATGTAATGGGACAAAATAAAACAATTTATCATGAGGAAATAGTTGTCAAACATTTAAAATGCTCCAAAAAACTGATGTTTACAACCATGTACACAGGAGTTAAGAAATGAAAAAGACATGTTTGTGAATTGTCACAGTAAATAAATACTGCCGGTAGATATCTATAACTGTCTCCGATGCCGAGTTGTAAAGTTGTCCGCCTAAGGAGTTGGAGGTCAGGGTTCAAACTCCCAAGCCACTTCTTACTGAAATACTTTAAAAGTTGGTACAAGTACATGTAGCTCCCTTGTCTGGTGCCTGGCAGTGTAGTGCTTGAAAAAGTGGTGTATTCAGTACTGGTTTAGTCTAGGTAAGTTGCACCCTGTGTATCAGTGCTTTACACCTAGCCCGTGAAGGAACTAAGGGGTCTCTTCGTAAAAGAGCTAGGGTATTGCACCTGGACTCTTGTTTCCCACATCTGCCTTTTGCTACATCTTTTTCTATTTTTTTTTCTATTTTATAAGGTGGTTGTCTCAAGGTGTTCATGTTAAATAAAGCATTCGGGGTTGTTTATCTTCCAAGTCTAATTTCAACATGTAAACATGACGGTATTTTTCATGGTCTCTGCACAATTGCCTCCGAATATGACAATTCTGTCATGGAAGTGGCATGCAATGCACCAGTTATTGGTTACCACGCTTTTTCCCCCCAGACCTGGGAATTTGTTGTTACAATTGACTGGTGCAATTTAACTTGTGTGATCATCTTTTTCAAAAATTTAATATTGTCACTCTTCAGACAGTTTGAGGGACGAATTTCTCAAAGTATACTATACATGACAAACAGAATACTTGAAAAAAATGTCTGTTTTTCAGCCTGTCTGTGAATTTGTTAAAATTCACAGCCGAAAAATGACAGGCGTGAGCCTTGCATACGAGAAAGGCTAAATACCCTCTAGGGTTGTAACATTGAAAAGTCAAAAGATAGTAATAGTAATCTTTTCTTTTTTTAAAAAAATGTCCACACACACTTCAAACATGAATAATATTGATATCAAGTCATAGGGTACCTATATATTGCTTTTAGTGAAACAATGTTTATACTCCTTTTCACTAGCTAACGACCAAACTAGTTTGTTCAAACAGTTGGAGAAATCCATCAAAACAGACACATATTTAGTAAACAAAAACACTATTTTATACACCTAAATCATACATTTTGGTGTCAGTGGTATTCATTATATGACAGTACTGTTTTATTAACAGCGTTGATACAAATCCAATACCTAAAAGAATTAAGTACTCTTACTGGAGCATGATTTAGATATGAAACTATTAATCTTTTAAAGGGACACCGCATAATACAATTGCACACAATTAAAAATATTGTCTAGAATTTACATAACTTTTATATATTGTTGTGAAAAAAAAAATGAATTACAGATCAATACATACCCTGCTGTAAAAGTCAATAAAGTGGTCCAGTGAACTCATGGTTCCAATACCCAATTATGGGAACTATTATTGCTTTGTCTTTGGGTACAATTAGGTTTGGTGTTTCTATACAGTGTCAGCAGGTGCTCTAAAATGGCAGCCAAAGGAATGCTTTTCATCTATATAATTTGCATATATTATATATATAAATATCACAGATTTGGTTAGTATACTGAAAGGCTAGTCACGACATAGACACAGTGAAGGTCAACTCTGCTGAAAGTCACAGCAAATAGTTGTAGCCCGGAATTATAGCTATTCTGGTTTACCCAACCTAATCCTCCGGTACAAACAAAATTAAACCGTTGTAATATATACACGTTACTTTGGAAACAATAGAGTCATTGGACTGTTACATGCATTTCAATAGCTTGAAATTCACCTTTTATTTGTACCGGCATGGGAAAACTCAAGTTATGTTAATTCTGGGCTATATGTATTGCTACAATGCTTTAAAGTTGAGTTTAAGATATGAAATGATCACATGACTTGCAAGGTCATATCACTCCATGCTTTTTTTAAACTGGGAACCCATTATGTGCTATTTCTAAATAGGTAAACTGTGCTGATGTCAGTGATGTGACATAATTGTTGTGTTTATCTTCATTATAAACGATCTGCCTCATGGTAGCTCACAAGGACATTTCTATGCTGTTTTTGAGAAGTTACTGGGTTTTTATGCCCCCACAAAGTGGCGGCATATAGGGTTGCCCTTGTCCGTACGTACGTCTGTCTGTCTGTACGTACGTACGTCCCGAAGATTGTTTCCGATCTAATTCTTGAAAACCGTTTGTCCAATCCTCACCAAACTTTAAACACATGTTTGTGACCATAATATCTTGATCAAGTTCGATAGTCATGGAAATCGCTTTAGTCATTTAGGAGTTACGGCCCTTTTTTGCCAAAAATACTTCAAAAATATATGTTTCCAATCTAATTCTTGAAAAGTATGTGTCCAATCCTCACCAAACTTTACATACATGATTGTGACCATAATATCTTGATCAAGTTCGATAGCCATGGAAATCGCTTTTGTCATTTAGGAGTTACGGCCTTTTATTTGCAAAAAAAGACTTGAAAAATACGTCCCGAAGATTGTTTCCGATCTAATTCTTGAAAACTGTTTGTCCAATCCTCACCAAACTTTTAACACATGTTTGTGACCATAATATCTTGATCAAGTTCGATAGCCATGGAAATCGCTTTAATCATTTAGGAGTTAGGGCCCTTTATTTCCCAACAATACTTAAAAAATATCTTATCCGATCTAATTTTTGAAAAGGATGAATGGCGCCATATAACCTATACAGTCTTGCGATGCCGTAAAACCCAACTCAACTCAACTTATCCTATATGTGCAGATTATCCTGAATAATCATTATGGCTTATTTTCTGTGACAAAAAATCGAAGTGGGGGCATCCGTGTCCTATGGACATATTTCTAGTTTGACCATCTGATGTCTGGACAATTATCGAATAGAATGTGTAACGCTTTGATATAAAAAAAAATGTGTCGGAGACCGGGTTCAAACCCGCGTGGCCAAATTTGAAACCCAGCATCTTACTTTTCTTACATGAGAAAGCCCCTTGAAAGCCAATGTTTAAGCCACTTTCACTGATACTCAGTACCTTGTATTTTGTAAATTGACTTAAAGCTGCACTCTCACAGATTGAACGTTTTGACAACTTTTTTATTTTTTGTCTAGGAACGAGCAGTTTTTGGCGTAAATATCAGAAAACCAGTAATAAAAGACTGATGACAAAAGATTAGATGGCAGATTTTCATATTTCCTCTCCAAAATTGATGTTTATGCATTTTTTTAAACCGTCTAAGCCATAAAACATTAAATTTGGAATGGAAATATGAAAATCTGCGATGTGACATTTTGCCAACGGTCTTTCATCACTGGTTTGCAGATATTGACACAAAAGTTTGCTAATTCCAAGACAAATAATAAAAAAGTTGTAAAAACGGTAAATTTGTGAGAGTGCAGCTTTAAGTTGTAATATTTTTGAATTTGTAACTCCAGTCCACGGACATTGAATGATGATTGTTAAAAAGTTTCTGATTTTATTCCCCCGCAACAGAGTGGGGAGAGGATTATAGGAATGCATTTCGTCTGTCTGTCCATAACATTTCGTGTCCGGGCTTTAACTTACTTATGCATTAATGGATTACCATTTTCCTTGGTACAAATGTTGTCCTTATTGAGACGATGTGCAGTGAACTTGATCCGGGTCCATATTTCAAATGCATTGATGGGTACCATATAACTTTTTACAAATATTGTCATTGAGATGATGTGGAGTGACCTTGACCCAGGTCCAAACCTCAATGTTCAAGGTCACATCTGACATTTAAAGGCCATAGTACACATGCTCGTGTCTGGGGTATAACTTGCAGGAATGGATTACCATATTACCTGGTAGAAATGTGTCCTCATTGGGATGATTTGCAGTGACCTTGACCCGTGTCCATAACTCAATGGTCAAGGTCATATCTAACATTTAAAGGTCCTACACTTAGTACACACAATATGAATAACAAATATCGTTATGTTCAGATATCCGAGAATGTTATTTGCAGGGGATATAGCTGTCCTTTGGATTGCCTTGTTGTACATTCTGGCACTGATTTAATTGTGTCTTTGAACAGATCTTGAAATGATGCCCCACCCCAATTTAATATTATAGTTGTAAAATTTTGTTTTGAATTGTTACAGGCCCATTGTCCGCATTTCCAGAATGGTGAAAGCCAAAGTATGTTCAGGATGGAACATCACAGGAAAGATCCAGGGATATGCTCACAAAGGCAAGGTTGATTTTTACAGAAGATTACATTTGGAGCCAATTATCAATATGAGTTCTTTTCAATGGATTATTTACTTGTTTAGGTACTTACTTTTGTGTTAAGGCAATGACTTATTTGCATCTATGATAACAATAAATATTTGACATGGAAAGCCAAAATATTGAAAGCAATTCAATGGTATAGTTTCAAAACTATTTTATCCCATAAAGCCTTAAGTGAAAATGAATGGACACTGCAATTTTGTGAAGAATATGAGTTTCAAAATGACTTCCAAAATACAAACAATTTTTCTATGGTCATATAAATATTATTTATTTTCTCTTAATTGTGCTGAAATTGGCCCGTTTCAAGCCATGTTTCATGTAGTTAGTGATAACAATGATTAATAGACATGTATCATTCCTGTATACAGTGCATCAGAAGGGACAGTACACATCTTTCATTCCCACCATTCTTTGTGAAGAGGAATCCAAATGTCCTTTGGCCTGATCGAGTTCTTATGGGTAAGTTAAAGTAAAACCAATTTATCTCACTGATTTCTGAGGTGTATTTTTTATGCCCCCGAGAGTGAAAAAAATTAAAATCGCACTGTCCTTTCCTGTGTCTAGCTCAACTTCTCGTTTACAGTTATGTTCAAAGCTATCAGAAAGTGAGATTTCTATATTTGATTTGACAAAATCAAAGATGGTTGCTAACTTTATTGAATCACTCCTATGCATTTATATTCCTTGATGAGCATTGTCTCTTGTGAGGATAGTAACTGGCTTACTGCTATCCTAAGAATGCTTATCATTTATGTAAAATACTTGTATGTTTTTCTCTTAAGTTTGCTTGTAAACTTTGGAAAAAAAATCTGCATGATAAACTAGGCACACTCTTTCTCCCGAATAAGATTTATCACAATTAGTACAATTGTTTTTATATACCAAATGTATGAAAACATGTTTAAATCTATGGTTTTCATGTATAAAGTACCAAGTTTAATTAACAGAAAGGTGCAGAAATCACAGTATTTCAATGAGACCATAGTAGATCACAGTTGATCTTTAGCACTCACCATAAATGCATTATTTAGGAAGAAGATAAAGATTTATCACTTAGAATTTATTTTTGTTTATACATGCGTTTGTATTGATTTTGAATAAGAGTGTTACTTTAAACATTAAAATATAAAGTAGTAACAGAATTAATCTCCATAGAATTTGAACTTAAATGGCTTGCATTAATTTAATCTTTCTTTTTTCATTTTTTGATGAATTGATCAGATTGTTGGACCAAAGAAGACAAAAATAAAAACCTAAAATTCTGATACAAACAATAATTGCACTCAGATGTAGTGCAAATCAACTTTTATTGACTGACCAACATATTTGCAAAATAGTACTGGTATATTGCCCTCAGTATACGATCAATGTATACAAGAGGATGTTTTCCGATGGGATTTAGATGCATTTGTAAAAACGTGGGAAATACAAGGGATTATGAATGAGATTCATACCACACAAAATTGAAAATGGTTTTACAGTAGGTGAAAATTATAACCTGTCAAAGCTGATAATATATTTGATTATTACTGGTAGCAAAAATGTTACAAGTAAACCACATGTATCTATTTAACAGCTAGAGTAGATGTGTCAAGCTAATTCAAATATTTTGTAATGATGTGTAATGTGCACTTAATTTTATTTTAAACTTTGTTGCATAAAGAAGAAAAGGAAAAAAAGTTAATGACTGTTCTCAGCTTAAAGTCAAGAAGAGGTACTAGTATATAACACTGGCTGATCTTTAGGGGATGGGGTATAACTGGAGTGGCTTGAAATATAGCCTATATTTCATCATTCTCGTACACTAGTGATAATGCAATGTTTAACATTGTCTTAGATTTGTAATTATCAATCCTCTGATGAAAAAGAAGGTATTTCATTAAACAACAGTTAAGTACTTTGTATTTTTTCACAAGCAACAAGAAAAATCCCACCTGTTGTCTGATTGACAGAGTATTTTTATTCCATACATTTGTTTATTTCAGTAATTGACAATGAGACTCTAACCAATGTGTCCAAATATTGCCAAATTAACTTTGTCTGCTTACAAACTTGAGGATTTCTTATAAAATCCTTAAGTTTCAGGTTGCCTTGTTTATGTGCTTTATATGGATAAATATATGTTGGAAGATCTTTAAAGATAAACCTAATGTTTATCATAAAACTATGGTATTATATTTGTCCAAATAGTGAGATAAAAAAAGAGTGTATAAACCAATGTTTTATCTTTGAATGCATATTCTATCTGACAAATATTGTTTCTCTGCAGGTGCCTTGAGCCATCCTAGGAGGCATCCCAAGTAACAACATTAAGAACGTATAAATGTTTGAACTGTGCAGACTTCTTGTTGTGAGAAAAAAAGGTACACATACATGTAATGACTTACAAATATTTTTCAATTAGAATTGTGATTATCATTTTTGTCCTTTGAAGAGAACCTTTCATCAAAAGTAATAGAAGAACATTGGATAGTATACTGTCATAACTGCATATAATAATAACTGAAGTTAATATTAATTCATTCCACCTTCTGCCAAGTGGCTATGATGTGCTAAGCAGACTACAAAATTTCAGCCTGCAGCCAATGAGATAGAAATGGAGAGAAGGGCAATAGCAGCTTGCACATGTCAAGGATCTGCAGCGCATGAAACCCCTTAAACTGAAGATGATGGTGGGTCCCTGATGCAATGTAAATTATATGGAATGTTTTGTATATAACCAGTTATTCAATCATCATCAGTGCTGTTCACAGAGTATTAAGTATATAACATTTCGATTTCTGTATCTTTCTTTTTCTGATTTATATGAACCCGAGCCGATTTCATTGAAGTAGAAGTTACTTATAATTGCAACCTCCTTATATGTATCGTATATTAGTTTAAAAACAAAAGTACAGGTCACAGCCTTTTCCCACATGCCTGAAAAACGTGTTGTTTACCAAATGATATGCATTGCGTGATTCTGGGCCTTGCAAAAGAATTACCGGTACTAAAAATGAAATAATCATGTTTTTTTCTATGTATATAAATTTCTTCCAAACTTCTTTCTTTTAAAGGATTGTCATAGGCACACAATTTTTTGAATAATTTATGTCCCATTACTTTTCTCATGTTTTCAATGCAACTACATACTTCAACCCTACATAATTTGACTACATTCATTGTAAGAAAGAACACTGGATTAAAAATTCAAAATGTATGAACACTACTTTCTTAATTTCTTTTTCATAAAGAACATGAAGAATCTGTGGTAGGAAAACAAGTAGTATTATAAACTTGTTGTAATGTTGATATGATAATTCTGTATGTCATTTCATTCATGTGTTCAATCATTTACTTACAAAAGGAAAATTTTTTTTATTCAAAATGCCTTATACATGGCGCCGCTTGTAAACATGTATCTTGAACAAAAATGTGCGATGCACCTTTTGCATTGATATTGGGTGTGCTCCACACAAGAACTGAAACAGGAATGTAGGGCATAATTTTATTTTATTACATGGCATATGTGTTCAGTACATAATCTAGTCAAAATCTGATTACAATTTTTGTAATACAGTTAACTTCAGAAAGAACAAATATTATGTGCCCATTTTTCATGATGAATTCTTCAAATGGGCAGATTAATGAAATTTGGACAGTCTCTCAAATATATGCTTATTTATAGTATTTGTTTTTGCTGTCATGTTTATACTTTAAAAGCAATGACATTATGTTTTTTTTTTAAAGTATTAATGGGAAAAACATAAATATACAAGAAGAATTAATTTCAATTTATTTTCTGAATCAGTTCCTGAAGCCTAGAGATGTCAGCACTCGCAGTCAGCCGCTTTATCATCCATTGCTCCATTAACCTCATCCACCTGGTCAACACAATTCAAACATACCAGGTAATGGTAAATTTAGAAATGGGCTGAATTGACCATTTGAACATGTTGCGTCATTTAATTTGAATAACAAACGTTACAGCAATTAAACCCAAAGAATAATATGTTTATTAACTGGATATTTAATTCCTAACAAGTTTAACATGTTAAACAACCATGAGCTTGTGCAATACATTAAATGTTGACTGAACATTACAAATCATATAATTTAATTATTCAACTAATGGACTGGTTTATTGTTTAGTCATTTAGTCTTATGCGATGGTAGTGTGTACGTAGTATGTGCCTCCGTGCGTCTGTAAACAATTCCTCTTTAACATGATACAGCCTTCAGTTTTGATTGTATCTTGATGAAACTTGTACAGTATCTACATATCCATAAGAGCTCGGTTCCTTTTGAAAACCAGCCAGATCCGCCCATGCATGCCTAGATAATGGGCCTTGATAGTATAAAAAATCAGTGTGTCAGTAAGCAGTTGCTCGTTAACATGATACAGCCTTCAGTTTTGATTGTATCTCGATGAAACTTGAACAGTATCTACATATCCATAAGAGTTTGGTTCCTTTTGAAAACCAGCCAGATCCGCCCATGCATGCCTAGATTATGGGCCTTGATAGTAAAAAAATCAGTGTGTCAGTAAGCAGTTGCTGGTTAACAAGATACAGTCTTCAGTTTTGATTGTATCTCGATGAAACTTGAACAGTATCTACATATCAATAAGAGCTTGGTTCCTTTTGAAAACCAGCCAGATCCGCCCATGCATGCCTAGATTATGGGCCTTGATAGTATAAAAAACAGTGTGTCAGTAAGCAGTTGCTGGTTAACAAGATACAGTCTTCAGTTTTGATCGTATCTTGATGAAACTTGTACAGTATTTTGATATCCATTAGAGCTTGGTTCCTTTCGAAAAACCTTGAAATGATAAGATTATGGGCCTTTATGAAAAAATGAGTATTCAGAATCCATAAGGGGTTGGTTCTTTTCAAAAACAGTGATGTTGACCACACAAACCCAGCCAGTAGAACATCCCGTGCCAAAAAAGGTTCGCTAAAGCTAAGCTAAAAGCTGTGCTAAAAGCACAGCTAAAAGCATAGCTAAAAGCATAGCTAAAAGCTTAGCGGTATTGGCCCGAAAAAGCGCAGCTTTTTTTTATAAAAAACGCAGCTTTTTGGGGAAAAAACAATACAGCTGCTGCTAAAGCTATGCTTTTTTGCCAAAATAGCTTAGCTAATTTCTTAAAAAAGCTCAGCTCTTGGTGATATTGGGCAAAATAGCTAAGCTATTTTTATGAAAAGCGCAGCTTTATGGCGGTATTGGCCCAAAAGCTAAGCTTTTTGATGGAGCTGCGCTTTTTCTTAAATAGCTAAGCTAATTATGAAAAGCGCAGCTTTATGGCGGTATTGGCCCAAAAGCTTAGCTTTTTCTAAAATAGCTTAGCTAATTATGAAAAACGCAACTTTATGGCGGTATTGGCCCAAAAGCTAAGCTTTTTGATGGAGCTGCGCTTTTTCTTAAATAGCTAAGCTATTTTATGAAAAGCGCAGCTTTTTGGCGGTACTGGCCCAAAAGCTTAGCTTTTAAAATAGCTTAGCTAATTATGAAAAGCGCAGCTTTTTGGCGGTATTGGCCCAAAAGCTTAGCTTTTTCTAAAATAGCTTAGCTAATAATGAAAAGCGCAGCTTTATGGCGGTATTGGCCCAAAAGCTTAGCTTTTTCTAAAATAGCTTAGCTAATTATGAAAAGCACAGCTTTATGGCGGTATTGGCCCAAAAGCTTAGCTTTTTCTAAAATAGCTTAGCTAATTATGAAAAGCGCAGCTTTATGGCGGAATTGGCCCAAAAGCTTAGCTTTTTCTAAAATAGCTTAGCTAATTATGAAAAGCGCAGCTTTATGGCAGAATTGGCCCAAAAGCTTAGCTTTTGGATGGGACTGTGTTTTTTCTTCAAAATAGCTTAGCTAATTATGAAAAGCGCAGCTTTATGGCGGTGTTGGCCCAAAAGCTTAGCTTTATGATGAAGCTTTTCAAATAGCTTTGCTAATTTAGCGCAGCTTTTTTTAAAAAAAAACGTAGCTCCTATTTTCATAAAAAAAAATACCACAGGTGAAGAAAAGATTTTACAAAAAAAACGCACTAAATACACACTTGAGTGTATCTAAAGTGCATTTTTTAACAAAAATATACGCTTTAAATGAAATTAAACAAAAAAAATGCACCAAGTGTGTTTAAACCGCGTTATATAAATATATTGAACCATCAAAAATAGAACACATTTGAATAAATACATAGACATTTTGCTTTATTTAAATTTCCTAAACATGAGTTTGTGTTACATATATTGTTATTATTTCATATTTAATTTTACATGACACCTTGTAACTGGACATAATGTATTTACAGACAGACAAACAAGTACATATTTGTCAAAATTAGCAATAATAAAATAACCTTTTACTCAGTGGCAAAAATAATTGATAGAAAATCATAAAACTGTTAAAGCTACAAATTGGAAAATGACAGTCTCAAGGATCTTTTGTTATATTTTTGTCAAATCTAGAGATTCCTGTCAGCTCTGGAATAAAACAGGGTATCATATTTTAAATATGTAATGACTTTATTAGTACTTAACTTAAATTGATTGACCCAATTTGACCAGTTTCCAATAACTGGTAAGCCATGTGGCAGATGGCAGTTTTATGACCCCTCCAAAAACCAACACTGTAATCATTTGTATAGCATTATAGGTGCTAGTGTGCATATGTATGGAAACATGGCAATTTCAGCTTAATATGTTAATATGATATTAACATATATATAAGGATGAAAACAAGTACATCTTCATAGAGTTTTAAAACTACGTAAATCTACTATCTGGGACCAATAATCCTACATCCGGCTACTATCTACAACAGCATTGTTATTTATTAAAATATGTGCACTAGATTGAAAGTTGACAAATAAAAGTCCCACATGTAGTCAAGTGTCATAACAGTGAAATTAACAACTGAAATAAAGAATACATACCATGACCTGAGTGCTTTCACATGTCAGTTTATCACAAATCATCCAATAGTGGTATGTCATGTTTCTAATCATAGTTCATATTTATCTGATCTAATGATCATTATTTTACTTCACTAATCCCTTTACTATTAATTTGTTTTAATTGGTGTGAATTCATTTATTAATTAAAACATCATCGAAATTCTTTTAATGAAATCCCAACAAAATGGCTACCAGTAGCTTTGATTTGAAATTGGCTCCCTAAATGCTGAGATTTAATTGGTCATTGGTACAATCAGATAAGATCAGGCTTATCATGCATGTTGTAAAATTGGAAAGGAAATGACAAAGAATTTGGTAGTGGCATTACAAGAAATTTAAGGAATAATAATTCTATAAATGTTGTTATTACATGCAATTGATTATTGCCTATAAGTAAAATGTGTTCTTTTGATTTAAATAAAAAATATAATATATTTTTGATTTTTAAAATAATCTTTCTTTTTATTTCATTATTTTATTTTATTTTAGTTTGAAGGTATATTGATCAATAATAAAATGCTTATTTACTGATTGATTGATTGATTGATTGATTGATTGATTTATTTATTGATTCATTGATTCATTCATTCATTCATATTCTTGTATTTATGTGTATATTTCATAAATGTTTACTTTATTACACAAAGATACTACTTTGTTTTACCTAAACTAAAAGATGCACTTCTTAGTAAAAAGATACACTTAAAATGCACTCTTTAATGACAGTAGATTATCAATAAAACTAAAGATACTTTTAAAAGGGATGCCAATAAAAAAAAGATGTATCTTCTGTTCCTGCCAAAATATTTATGCCAAAAACTACAGAATAATGTGTTATAAATAAATAATAAAAAAATGAATTTCACAATATAAACCTTTCTTTTTCTCCAAAAGCTTAGTCTTTTGTTTGAAAAGCTTAGTCTTTTAAAGAAATACTAACCCAATTTTAATTTTGGAAAAGACGCAGCTAATATGAAAAAGACGCAGCTTTTCTATGAGACAATCTTTTACCTAGTCAAAAGACGCAGCTTTAGCTAAGCTTTGATTTAAAAAAACGCATCTTCATCAACAAAAAGCGCAGCTTAGAAGAAAAAACTCAGCTTTTAGAGAAAAGAACATAGCTTTTGTGCAGCTCTTTTTTAAAAAGCGCAGCTTTGAAGAAAAAGCGCAGCTTTTTAGAGAAAAAAACATAGCTTTAGCTAAGCTATTATTAAAAAGCACAGCTTTTGCTAACCTTCCTATAAAAAACACAGCTTTTGCTAAGCTTTTTCAAAATAGCTTAGCTAAAAAAACGCAGCTTTTTGAAAAGCATAGCTTTAGCTAAGCTAAAGCTGCGCTTTTTAGAAAGCTGAGTTTTTTTTTGGCACGGGATAGGCCTCTAGTTTATTATAAGTGCATGTTTGTCGTCATAGCATCAATATATATTTCTTTATTACATGAAGCTAATTTGTATGTGAAGCTTTGATTTTATGCACTCTTTTCAGATACAGTTTCAGTTTAACTTTTAACTTTTCAGTTAAAACAGATATGGGTGCAAGTCATGACACTTTTACAGGTAATGTTTATTAAACATTCAGTATTTATATATATATATATATATATATATATATATATTTAAAAAAGATGTCAATTGTAAAAGGATAGTATAATGTAGATGGATTAGATGCAATGAAGATGACAGAAGTCAAAATCATCTTTATAATAATTTGATATTATTTGTACTATTATTTAATTGCCATAATGATGAAATACATAAAACTGAAAATGGAAATAATTTCTATGAAGATCTTCTTTCTATTTCCAATAGATTAAAGATGTCCGAGATTCACGATGAATGCTGTTTGAAGAAGAATGAACAGAATGAACAGAATCACATTTTAATTTAATCTCACTGCCAATGTGGACTTAAAGAGGACAGGCTTTGTTATGACAACTGTATTTTTAAGTAACAGAGATAAGGGTGTTATTGGAATCATTTCAATAAAATATGGGAGTACCGGTACATACCAGTTTGATATCTTGATTAGACTGGGACTTAAACAAAAATGGTAGATATTGGACCTCTCTAATACACATTATAAACATCTCATGTCTTAAGTCAATAACAAAGCTGTAATAAGGCGATATTTAGTGTAATTAACACTTAGGGCTATTCTTCTAAAACATATAACCACCGGGTTTGGCAGATTTTTAATAATATATGGTTGGGCTTTTTTGCTAATTTGCACCCCAAAAGGCACATTTGCTTTTGTATGGGGTTGGCATAAAAACTTAATAAATGCCTTCCCTCCAGTGGTTATATTTTTAAATGGAATAGCCCTTATCAACATTTTTAGCTGGACTATTTGAATAATAAGGAGGGTTATACCACTCGCCTCAGCATCTGCTTTGGCTTTAGCGTCCGGTTAAAGTTTAAGACCAAGTTGGGATTTTCACTCATAACTGCAAAACCCTTCATTAAAGTCACTTAATACTCCATACAGTTGTTCAGGGCCATTACATAATGATGTTAATACTTCAATAGCCTTCATTCAATGGACTTAATACCTTGCACAATTAATGATGAACATCTTACAATAAGGTGACATAACTCCATTTTAACTAAATACAAATTATTGCCCTTTTTTCATTTTTATTTCTTATGTCAGGCACATTTATATATTCTTAACAGGGTTTTTGAAAGCTAATTGTTTGGGCGGGCTGGTGGAAGGGTCTTCAAAGTCACCTTATATGTAAAATAATTTTAGCTAGGTTTGACATATAGTGACCAAACTTCGTATGTAGGAAGCGTTTATGAAGACCTTTCATGAGATTGCGTTTTAGGCTTCTGGGATCAATATAAAGGTCAAAGTTACTATTAAAAGCAAAAGAACTGGTATTGATTAACTTAAAGGTCGACATATTGTGACCAAACTTGGTTTATATGAAAGTTCATACAGACTTTTTTATTGTGTTTTGGGTTACTTCAAAGTCAGTATTGCTGAAAAGTACAAATATAGTTAGTACTGAATAAGTAAGGGGTGACAATGTGTGACCAAACTTGGTATATATGACAAGTTAACGGAGAGCTTTCATTCGAATGCCTTGGGCCCCTTAGGGTCAATGTCAATGTTACTAAAAAAATATTACTTTTTGGTACTGAATAACCTAAGTTATGGTTGATATACTGTGACCAAACTTAATATATAGGAAGAGTTTATTGAGAACTTTCATGAGATGTGTCATTGCATGTATGCACTTGCTAGTATTGCCTAAGAATTTGACCTCTGATATTTTATGTAGTAGTTAGATGATATGAAGTAAATTCTGTCAGAGTTAGTGGAACTAATGATCCATTCTTAATCATTGAAATGTACTAACAAGGCATCTCACAGTCTTATGTCTTTGTATGCCTTTGAGGTTATGTCTCCACAAATCTTTATCATGGCCTGACAGTCTGCTTTCTTTAATTTGTGTCTTTGTATTAAAAATATGTATTATTTTTAATACATATTTTATTTATAGTACTGCATTTATCTCCTATCGATTTTCATGTTTTATGTAACTTGAAACTTTCATTAAGTTGTAAAAACATTAAATCTGTGAGAGTGTAGCTTTAAGAGAAACATTAGTGATTTTAGCATCAAACTTGTTTTATATGTTCTTTTTAAGTTCTAGGTTATTCTGTAATCATTAACCATCATTGTGCCATAGATAGACCTGTGAAAAATTATTATAATGTACTATGTTATATCATTGAATAAAATACTGAACATGTTACGGTATGTTTGAATTTGGCTGATCATTGAGTAGTTGAGGGATTTTTATAGTCATATTTAGATTCCCACTGAACCTGAAAAGGTATACCATGAGGGTTTTTTCATATCTACATTGTATATAACAGCGAGTGCTTTCCAATGCTTTAAAAAGATATTTCCATGAAATAAAACAGATATCTGATCATCTCAAACAGTGCACATATAAAAGATAATTTTTCGAAAATTTTCCTGTTCTCGCATTATATTGAACTTCAGTATGTACAGGGCTGGGACACAATATCATCGGTGCAATTTCCTTAATAAAATCACTTTCATATAGAATGTACATTAAGTCATTTTATAGCCATCTTTTTGTGGATATAGTAAAAGAAAAATGTTTATTTCAATGTCATGTTGCATGATGTTTCACCTGGTGAAAGAAGTGAATTTTGAGAATATCATTTGAATATGATATTTCATTGTTTGAGAAAGTGACAATATCAAAAAAATATTAAAAAAATATTTCCATTTTTATGAAATTCAATCCCCTCAGTGACAATTAAACAGTGCAGTGATACCTATTAATTGGTGACACACATTATTGAAAGAAGAAGAGAGGTAAGCACAGAGCTTAAACACAATGTCGATGACATAATTTCTGAAATGACACTACAGTTTCTGAATACGAATTGCTGCCTTTATCTATAAAAGTGATTAAATGGCATTCAACTTAAACCCCCGTTTCAATGTAAGAAAGCAATATTGTACCTATGGCTACATGAATTTGGCAGTCGAACGTTTTTACTTATAGGTACAAATTTGACTGACAAATAACAATTTGCAAATCATAGACTAATAGAATATTTTATTTAAAAAAAAGGTTATGTAATGTAACTTTGTGAAAAGTTGTGTATACAAAACCTCATTTTATAATTCTGTCGGCCAATTCATCATGCGAGTACGCTGAGGGTCGATCTAACGTGGAATTATATTTTGTATAATCTTTGCTTGACCTACCACAGCCTTTCCATTGAAATTTCCAGCAGAACAGAATAAAACAGATTTTCATGATCTTTTTTGACACCGAAAAATATAGAGAATTTCCGGTTAATGTGTATAACCCGGTTCCCGGTAGCAGTTGTTACTCCAAGAGAAAGTGGCATTCATGGTAAAACTCATTGCACTTTTTTTCTGCAAAATCCATAACGGCGGATTTTCTAGCGTCCAAATGACCTTTCTGTCGGCATTGGATTATCATATCTATTAAGACCTGGCAGTTTGTCCAAATCCAGGTGTAAAATAGTGAACAATATTACAAAAAAGGGTTTTCACCAGCCGCAGTCAGCGTTGAAAGCCTATTTTACTCATACAGACGGACGACCGCACTCCAATTAAGCAGACATGAACGTTTTTGTAACATGGTGTTGTTTTTTCTCAGAGAAAATGCCAAATATTATAGCATTTAAGGCTATTTGGGCTTTCATCTTTTGTCCAATGTGTTCTTAACCGCTCTTGAATACGCACCGAGATGGTACATCGGTTTAAACCGTTTCTACTCTTGAGCTGGTGCCTAGGAAAAGCGGATAGCCCTCACTCAGTTGTTATTGCTGTAACCATTCCGATAGCATATGACTAATTAGCCTTAAACTTCTTTATGAGTTAAACGATACATTTCCAAAATGCCCATTCCCCCGTTTATTGGCCAGGTTTTAGAACCCGCTCTTGAACCTTTTGTGCACGATCCGGGTGTTCACGACTTTTAGCAATCTACCATTCGAAGCATCTTGTAAGACCATACTTTAGCCCATTTAATTCGTGTGTTTATCCCTCAAATTGGCCATAAAAGGTAAAAACCGTTATCGGGACTTTGCCGTGTATGTCAATTATACCGACACAAGACGTAAAAAACACCTTTTTCTCAATATTTTAAAGCGGCGGCACCTGAGATGACACGGATCAAGAGTGTGCGTCCGTCCACAAGTCTTGAGATCAAAATGGCCATATTTGAACAGTGCAAACCTTATAGGTGAACAAATTTCCAACCAGCAGAATTTAGTTAGTACAAAATAAACACTTGGATCGAAGTCTGATTTTTTTTAACGTGGGATATTTAACATAAATATGGAAGTTGGTCAGGGTCACGAATGTTGTCATGGTCAAGTTATATTGACCTTCACGCATGACCACAGCCATTACTTTATCTGGTCGAGGGTCTAGTTTAAAAAAAAAGGAGTTAGTCAAATATGACAAATCTACCACAAAGCGGGAAGTTTACTCGGATCGAAGTGATTTGCGTGACTTTAAGGGTCGAGAAACCCTAGATCTACCTCCCTATGGTAAGTTTCAAAACAATCTCTCGAGGGAACAGACTGATCAAAACGGACATTGGGATATCAATTTTCAGAATTTGTACCTTGCTAAAATCATATGTAGCTTGTGTCAATAACTTGTTGAATTAAGTTGATCCAGAATTAGGTATATTGTAAAATCACACTTTGCTTTCCTAGTTATTTCGTTTTTCGTACTAGCTTTGCATTTATGTGTGTAATTATACCTAGGAATAGAGGGCTGCTCTAAATCTAAATATTTCTTACCAATGCTTAATTTTGTTATCTTTCGAGAGTACTTGATATTTTATTCTGTTTGTCTACTTGTGAACATAATATGCATATTTGGTTTACTCGTATTGTTTAAATATTATTGTGTTAAACGTAATTCATAATATGTGTCATTATTAGTATATATATCAATGTTTTGCTCTTCATTTCATGGAGGAATAAAAAGTATCTATCAGGCTTACCTTTTACCTTTTTGTGTATTAGCTTTTGACTTTGGCCAATGAGGCATTTATTACATTTTGTTCCATAAACGACTGAAATTTTGTAATAATTAGCATTTCATTTTTTTTCAGTAATGAACATATCGGGGCAATGACGTTTGATGTTAGCCAGCCTAGAATTATCTACTCGCTCCAGTTTCTTTGCACGACTCCATATTCTACTATTGTGCTTTGCTGGCAATGTTAACAGACATTGCGATAATAAACAATGGTACATTCTAATTCTAAGGAAAGAATTCCGTCTGAAAGTCTCCAAACAGCAAATCTCATACATCACAAACATTACAGAAGGTTCCATACACATGTTCGTGTGAAATTCATTAATTATGAGGCAAAATCAGAGACGTTCACTCAACAATGCTACAACGAACAACTAGACCCGTAATAAAATTTTATTATAAGATCATAAAACATGACTTCAAGCATTTGATTTATAACAAATAATAACAAAACAGGAATTAAATGTGTTTTTTTTATAAAATGAGTCCAAATAAAACAGTGTAATATATGTACTGTAAACATGTGTTCTCAGTAGTTACATGAGATGTTGTGAAACAGCACGTGAAGGTGTACTTATAAGTGTGTGTACAGCTTCCATTCAGTTTACTGCCGTCTTTTACTGCAATTATTTTAAAATCGTATATTATTCATACCTAGCTTTCATTATGTGCAAGGGGTACCCAGCATGTACACATACAAGTGGTATTTAACAATATCTTCAATTACTTATGCAATATAGATTGTTATATCATACTTAAGAAACAATTTAAGTTAACATTCCACATTGATAAAATGTGTATAAGCGAATGTATGACCTTAATTATTTGTACAGAATTGGGCAATTTCAATTTCTTCTTCTAACATTTTTAGCTAAAATCTTTCAAGTGACTCTTATTCAAAATCAAAATATACACATGTATGAAACATACATTTCGACTGATAAACCTTTAACTACTTACTAAATAATGCATTTATGGAAAATATTGATTCCTGATAACAATATTGTAACTGTGTATTTAATTCCTAAAATTAAAAATATTAAATGATTGGTGAGTGCTAAAAGATTGATTATGATCTTTATGTTTCCTGCAACCTTCTTTCAAATTCAACTCTGTATCCTTCATAAGAATCTTATTTTTTTTTATATAAAAAACAATCATATAAACTGTGGAATATCTAATTTGGGAGTAAAAGTGCATCTTTAAGCATAACAGAGATTGGATTTTTATTGTAATACTTTAATCAGAAATCATTCCTTACATTATCAAAATCTAGATATTGCAACAAATAATGGAATTCACCAGTTGAACATTTACAGTGTAAACATAGTCTCTGCCTTATCTTTTAAAATCCACAAATGTTTCTTTTGCTGTTCTACAATTAAATAACAAAACTTGATATAAAGGGTTATACGATAATTGTAAGACATTTATCAACACTTAATTGATTATTATACTACATATAATACAATACATACTGTTCACTACAGGCACTAAGAAGACTGATCAATCAAAATTATATTGTTTGACACCAACAGATTTATGAAAAGAATGTCTTTAGATCGATCCTTCTGGTTCCCTTTTGTTTATCCACATAAAGGATGAAGCACTGAGCTACAATTCCCTCCAAGCCTTCAGATTAAGTAGTTGCACATGCCGACATAAGTAGATTGGATGAAGACGCTGTGGAAAATCTGCCTCAAACCTGAAAGAGGGATATGAATTTCTATAACAAACATATTAATTCATAGCTTTATAGACAATCAACATTTTTCTTTATGTAATTATATATATATATATATATAAGATATTTATGCTTTGAACTTTTAGTTTACAACCATGTAAATAATTATTAACATACATTAAAATCAAAGACGTGATGTATTTCTGGTGGAACTTCTGGTGGAACTTGTTGACCATTCTCAACAGCAAAGCTGGAAGCCAAAGTTGGAGTCTGTTCGCTCAAACTGAAACATACTAACAAACACAGCAGAAACCGAAAACAATTTGCAGATGCAGTGATAATTACTAGTCAAAAGTATACGCAAATGAGAAAGTCAAACAAATATATATAAGAGGTGAATGAAATATAAATTAAACATAGTTCATTTGATCATTTTATGATGCACAGCTCTCTGAAAATCAAAGTTGTTATACATTTCATAAAAGCCCAGCTAGTGCAGTGCTGATTTTCCTCTTGTAAGCAACTCTTTTTCTCCTGTTCCACTCATGAATAAAGAACTGAAGATAGAAACAGAAATGAGATTGTGTCATTTGTCTTGCTGATTTCTTCAGAATCTGGATGAAGCTGTTGAACTGTTCGCAGATTTCTGAGTTCACACTTTCAAATCCTTGAAGTCGAGAGCTTCTAAAAGAAGTAGAGCATTTGTGTGAATAACCATGAAAAATATCGTGAAAAAATCTAACATTCTTGTAGTACCCACTCTCTCTGTTGAGGCAATATTCCTGTAAGTTACAGGCAAAGTCATAAAACACTGCTTGTGGAGGTTTGGCTAGATGAGAGTATAATGAAGCTGATGGATCTTTTCTGCCTTCAGCCACTGTCATGTGGAATCCATAACAATGACCGTGATCTGGACAAAACCAAAGAAACAAGTTAGATGTGCCGGGTGCTGATTGTTGTATTTTTGAGTAAATCTTTCTGCATCGCTCAAAGTCCATAGCTTCATCATCATGGTCATTGTTTCTGCCTGCTCGGTCCTCATCTATCTGAAATTTGCGTACATTTCTCAGTTTAACACCATGTTCATTGAAGTTATAAGCCCGGCCCAGCTTCTCAGGGTTGTATGTTCCGAATTGAAAAGTAGCATCCTCTGGGGCATAAACTGGTAAGTTTAGAGACTCATTAGTAAGATGAACTAGAAAAAGTTTAATGTCATCAGGTAGAATGTTGTTATTGTTCAACATCGATTCTGCAATCAAGTCCCGTATTTCTGGAGCAAATGATCTCATCTCATACATCTGTCTGTTAAACTCAAAATCTGAAAGATTTTCATTAGTTAGAAATTCCTGCAAGAAAAGTGCATATTCTGGTGACAAAATGCTTGTCACAGATGCTGTTGTAGCCAACATCTTAAGGACAGATGCATAAGCTACTCTTTCAAATTCTGACATCCCTCGAGTAAATCGCTGGAATGATTGATGAGCCTCCTCAGGTAGAGCCATAAGTAAATTAATTCTATCATTATTTTCTGGAATATCTAACGGTTCAAATTCTGCAACTGTAGTTCGGGCTATATTATCCAATGCTTCACGATAAGCAATCATCTGTCTCTTTTCAACTCCAGGCTTATTCTTCAGGTAACATCTGTCCATCCGTCGATGCAATGTTTGCTGTGTCTGTAAAGAACTATCAGGTGTACTTATTTCTGTGAAATTTGAATGACGGAAACCTACGCCTACTCTGGTTCCATCACAGCACAGTCTATTAGGCTCATACCTACAAATGTCACATGGTTGTCTGAAATCAATGTTCATATTAGCTGCCCAACTAAACCACCATTTTAAAAAAACTGTTGC
Organism: Mya arenaria; assembly: GCF_026914265.1. Classification (NCBI taxonomy): domain Eukaryota; kingdom Metazoa; phylum Mollusca; class Bivalvia; order Myida; family Myidae; genus Mya; species Mya arenaria. The sequence continues at coordinate 11,685,061 of NC_069138.1, read as the reverse complement.
ATCCATAAACTTGGCCTTTGGGTCACGAGTTCTGTAAAGTTCATCCTTCATCTGACAGTATGCTGAAAAAGTGCAACCAGTTTTCATTACTGATGATGTAAACTCCCATCCTATTTCGTCACCTGCAGCTGTTTTACTACTAAAAACATGAATTGATTCACTCTGGCCTTCATTCCATGCAAGTTCACAGCGACTGTCGTCTATCGGGTTGTAACAGACTCTTTTGTAAACATCACACTGCACAGGCGCAAACTGTGTGTAAACTGTAAGAACTCGACCTAAAGGAATCAATTTCCCGTTTTCAGAGTAATCTGGATCATCATCTCGCTTCAACCATCCAGATCCACAGCAGCATGTATTGTCTGGCATATCTGGATAGAAATTGGGACCCTTCAATGAACCATCAGCCTGCCTACTTAAGGTCAAATCATTCCATCCGTCACGTTTGATGATGTTACGCCTCAACATATCACTCTCTCTAGCTGCTGCTGGATGGCTGCTCTCACACTTATACTTCCATAGACCTGTTTCAGGATCAAAATTGTCATTAGTATCAACAGGATCACCATCACCAGCATCATCATTTGTTTCATCATCTAGTAGTTGGTCATCTTAAAAAGTTTCATTAGTGGCATTTCTTTCATGCAAATCAATCCAGGATTCTGGATTATGTTTCAGCACAAATAAATGTCTGCAAAGATTGGAAGAATTCAAGTTATTTAAATATCGTTTGTGTCCCTTCTTTGATTGACACTCGCCATTGTGACAGGTCACAGTATAATTTGCTTTGGCCTTGTTGTGACTCAGTGATAAAAAAACAGGTTGAGTCTCTCCTTCTGCCAAAACTGAAAATTTCCGTGTACCATTAAAGTCACTTAATTTAATCAAATCCTTGCCAGCACACTGCTTTCCCTTCTGAACAAATTTACGGGTTTTGGTTTCTGTAGCCCTTTCATCTATCTGTAGATTTGGAAGAACAATACACTTAAGGAATGTACAGTGCATGCAGCTATTCCTGTTTGAATAATTTAGAGTTTGGCTATGAGCTATATCAAATAAAGTTCTATATATACTGCAGGTACAATGGAAGTAGTCTCCAGATTCTTGCTTTAGCCAAGTGGTATAAACATACACTTCTTTTCTTAAAGAACCAGAATCATTATAATCATTCATACAACATATCATGGTGTCTTCCTCAGCTACCTGAATATATATCTTTCCATCCTCTATTAAATCAATAGAAAATTGTTCATACATAGATTTTTTTGATTCCTGCATAACACTCAATGGCTCCACATCTTTTGTCACCTTCACAGAGGCTGTGCTTTTCCTCTTCTTAGATGGCCCCTCTAGTGCAGGAATTTCTAAAACCTCACATTGAACCGCATTTAAATCTGGGTAATATGTTCTATACTTAGTGAAAATTGTATTAATTTCATTCTGCAGAAAGAGACTGAAAGTGAGATATCTAAGTGATGTTCTGAGTCGAGGTTTTTTCTTGTTTATGAAGTTGGATGCAAATTTTGGATCACCTTTGAATAGTTCGATTTTTCTTTTGACGTCACCTGGTAAACAATTTAATGCCTTTGACTGACTTAAAAGGGTTTCTTCTCCTTCATATTGCTGCTGAAATATTTCCCTCGAGTTTCGAGGAACCTGTTCCAATTTTGAGTGCCTAAAATCTAAAAGCAAAGCTTGAGGACGGTCTTCCTTTCCTGCAGTACAAGCATCCATAAACTTGGCAGTTGAGGTTGAAGAAAAAGGCAAAATTGATACTGCAAAGGATAAACAATTAATATTATCAGTGTCCTTCATTTGTCTTGTATCAGCAATACCTGGAATGAATTTTTGCTTAAAGAAATCATTAAGTCTGCTGCTGGGCTTATATGTATTCGGCTTTTCCTTTTTATCTTTTATATGATCAGATTCCATGTTCTGTATATATTCCACTGTTAATGTATTATGCAAAAACATATTATTGTCAGTGTAATGAAATGTATCTTTGATTTCTTGCAAATATTTCTGTTCCATTAGGCCAGCATACACTCCAGACTCAACATAGCGGATGTACAGATATTCAGCCTTGTCTACAATGATTTTAAATACATGACAAACAAAAACACCTTTGGTGCAGGTTTTGGCTGATGCTAATAGAGCAGTGTCATATTCTAACTTAAGAATACTTAGTTTTTTGCAATCAACAATTCCTTCTTTTAAAATCAAATTCAGAAATAAGTTCTGCATAGTTATGGCATGAGAACAGAATTGTAAATTTGTCAGCAAGATACTTGACCATTCATTTGGAAATGTACAGGAAGCTTTTCTTTTTACAGGCTTTAACTTAGTTCCAGAATGAGAATTTGAACTTAATTCAGGACGTGAAGTTTGGACAAAGTGGAATTGATATTTTCCACCATGGAACTGCCTGTGCTTGCGGACTTTTGGATCTGGACTTAAAAGTGAATCAGTGTCATTTTCCTCAAATTTACCATTATAATCTGACCAGTCTTCACCTAACAAAAGTCTTTTTTCAATAAATTTTTTCTCAATATTTAAGAAATTTTTAGTATAATGATTAGTTTCAAAATCCAGTGTACACAGGTGGTCGCTCATTGTGTATGATTTGTTTGTCGGCATGTCCAGGTAGTCCTCATCAAACAGTAACAACTTCAGCTTGCTTCTCTGTAAAAGACATTGAATATTTGTGAGTGAAATATTGCTGAAAAACGTCTCCTTTATTTCCACATTGAGTTCAAATATGGAAACTATTGAAAAGGTCTTACCAGGTGTTTTGGACAGAAGCGTAAATCAGTGGTTTCTGGGTCGATTCTTTTTTCTGGGAGATATTCCAGCCAATCATCTAGGGAAGGAAAGGTGATTCTGTCCTAAATAAAAAATCATTTGGGAAATAAAATTGACAGAAAGATGTTTAACAGTGTCATACATGAACACAAGGGAATGCCACAGCTAATTTATTATTGCTCAGTAGGTTAAGGAGATCATCATGGCTATTGATAAACCCTGTCATTACATTTTTAATTTTCTATTTAGTGTTATAAACATGCAAAAAAGTTAAACATTACAATATGTTTTTTGCACCATACATCAAAGAAGTGGTCGTGTATAATGTGTAACTCCAGGTCTTCGTAGCTCGTTCGCTGAAATCCATTGCATTGCGCCCATTTGCATTCCTCTTCTCGTCCATGTTGTCGCAGGTGTTGTCCCATTCTAGTTGTTGTTAGCCCGATGAATCCACAATTATTCCATTCACAGTGATAGGTCTTGGGGACAAAAACAGAAGAAATTTGATTATATGGTAAATACATCATTTAATCTTTTTCTGAATTATTACCTTCATTCAGACCATGGAAATTGCAAAAATTTTATTACAAATCTGTTATATTGCATGTTTCTTAATATTAGTCATTAAAGCAAGACCAGTTTAAACTGTTTTATTTTTTTAAATGTCATAAACAAACTTTAGGATAACATGCAGAAGATGAAGGTTGGCACTTAACTTAATAATAGTAACTTTATATTTCATAAATTTTGATCTCTTCATTATTTTCATGTTAACATATTTTATAACTCACAGGTCCAGGATTTTGCTCAACATCATTTGATAAAAGTAATTTTAATTTGGAGAAATCGGCGTGATCTGCGATATCCAATTCATCTGTAAGAAAATCACAAATTTCTGAATTCATGTACACTTGAGCCTTAATAACTTTTATTTTTACACAGATATTAAGTTGATAAGTAAGTGTTGACAAAAAGAAGCATGAATAACATGAAAAAATTATATAAACAATGTTTGATTTAGTACCCAAGAAAGAAATTAAACCTTGATTGGGAGGTGAAGTTTTTTCTACAGGGTTCAGGCTGGATGTTGAAATGGTGCTCTTCGGGTTTGGCTGACTTCTGCTGCTCTTCGTTGATTTCTTGTTCGTAAATTGTAATAAAATAATTTCATTAAACATTAATATCCCTTTTTATTATTTTAACATTAAAATTACCCTAATGGGAAGTTCATTATATATAGATGATGCTTGTTTTGTAATATTGTAATTTATTTCACTGAACGAGCAAGATAAATGTCATTTCAGAAAGGATACCAAAAATTTATAATTTGAGTTCCTGGACACTGTTTGCACTAAAGTATGGTTTTGACATTAAAACTGACTAAAATTTCAGAACAGTGTAAATAACCATTTTGTTTTACTGATAAATTTCTTTTATTAGACAGAAAGCACATAATGAATATTACATATAAATCTGTCATTTTTGGCATTAATTCAATTAAATTTGATTAACATTACAATGAATTGACAATTATTGACAAGCAAGAATCATTGATTATCTAATGAGCATTAAGATTCAGTATATAAACAAAACTAATGCATATATACAATTATAAACATATCTTTCACTGGGGATGAGGGGAATGTCACATAGAGAAAGTAGACAATCCAATGTATCTTACGCCAATATAAATTTATTGCCACATTTTCATCAAATTCTTGTTTTAAATAGTGGTTTGGGTTGTGTGTTTTTTATAAATGACTGTATCACATTTGGATATGTGTTCATGCTCTGTCTTATTGCATAACACAATGTAACAATCCTCCCTTTTTACATGTAAATGTTTACATCAACACCAGCTGGTATCAATTTAAGCTGTTTCCAATACCTGACAAATATGCAAGACGGTTAGACCCGTGTTGAGCATTTTTATATCAGTCAATAAATTTAAGGGGCCAGGGGGAAATTTCCGAAAAGGGGGTGGGGGATCAAAATATACCAATTTAATCGTAGCCACCTTATTAAAACTTACAAAGTAGTCATGTAAGAAATGAAGATGCCAAGGACTATGAAAAATTTATTATACAATGTATAATTATAAACTAAGAGGTAAAACTCATTCACTGATATAAAAAAAACTTGTTTACCGTACTACTCAGTAAATATCTAACATACCCGATGACAGAAAGAATTGTCAGTGTTCTTCTTGTATTTGGTCCCTCCAGATACATGGCGGCGACAGAAATGGTCCAGTAGGAAATCTTCTCTAGAACACTTCACTGGGCATAGGGGGCAGTCAAACCATGTCTGCTACAGTTAACGGACACAATGCATTCAATATTTCTTGCTTAAAGTTATAAAATGAGGTTTTTACAATTCACTTCGACACTTTTCGTAATATTGCACGTTAAAACATTTCAACAGAAAGCATCAAAGCAATACACCAAAACATTCTTAGAAATAAATAGAAAAAAAATATTATAATAATAATAATGCAAACTCAAGGGCTATAACTCTGGTTTTACTAAATGAAGCTGGGAATGAAATCCTCATAGATTAACAAAGGCATTGGTTTTGCATTTGCCTACCCTTTTTTTTATTAAATTATTGGAAAACTGAATTGTATTTAATTTAAATGATGCTGCAATTTGTTACAAATTGCAATTTCATGTAGCATGTTCTTACCTTGTTTATCTTCTTAACTCCAGTCATTGTAGAGCAGACAGGTAGGCGCTTCTTTGTGGTAATGGCGTCTTCTTTCGGGCACTAAATATGCAAGATATCAAAGCATTTATTATCCATAACCACCATCAAAAGTGTTTCTTCTCTCTATTTCAAGAACACATCAGAACACTAGGACATTGTTATGGCTCAGAAAATGATTAGGATTAACTTTGATAGTTATGTTGATTTTAATCTTCTTTGAAGAAACTATATCACTACAGGAATATTGTAACTTACCATCCAGATGCTATGTACATTGTCTGCCTTCACCTTTACCGTTACATCAGATGTCAACGGAATTTCAACGTGATCTTTATACTGCTCAGATCTACAAATATACATGTGGAAACATAATTGTAACATCAATTAATTGATTTGACAAGTAAATTAAACAGAAGCTTTAACATCAGTAAATATATTTCATTTACCTTTGAACTTTCAGCTGTCTGTGTTGCGTAAATTATCTTCGCCTTGCCCTTCGATGTTTGTTTGATCTGTGGTTACATGGTCTGGCTGATCTAGCACATTCATCAACCCAAATATTAATGACAAAAAACGTTGGCTACCTTCTGGGTATAAGTCAATCAGGATATATAAAAATATAGCAAAATATGGAAATGTTTCAGGTTGTTTAACCCTTGTCCCTACCAAAGGTAGACAAGAAACAGACATGCTTTAAATGTTTTCATCAATGAATGTATTTAAGTTTAGTTATGTAAATGCTCATTAAATTTTATTAAAATTGTTGCATTGCCCATCTGAAACAGCTTAACAGGCTTTCAAAAAGAACACCAGCACAGGAATCTCAGATTGACATAAGTTTTTTTTGCACTATTACCTATATTTATTAAATAATTATGTTATAATATATATTTTAAGTACAAAAAAAAACATAACAGAGACCTTCAATACATTGCGCCTTGGTAACTTCACATTATGCTGCACTGAGGTAACATCTGGAACTTCAGCTGCTGGCTGTAAGAATAAAACAAATGTTCCTTTTGCGGTCATAATATGAAGTTCAGTTCATCTGTTTTATGAAGTCACTATAATTAAGAATAACCTTTGTTATCTCCTCTGAATAGAGGCATTTTCAAAATAAAAAGAACAGTGGTACAAAATAGGAATTAAGGCAAAAAAACACACAACATATTTGATTCTTCCATGCTAAGGTTAAAACACTTGACATTGACCACTTTTGCCTTAGTAAATAAGTGTTAATTTACTTTCGACACAAAATAGATAAAATATATATTAGCACAAGCCCCATCCCTGCACTGGTAAAATGTGTTTTGGCTTCCTCAATTTCTGGGTTTTATACTGCAGGGCTTGTTAAAAAAATCAAATGCCAAGGATTTATACATGAATTCGGGCTTGTTCATCCGAAAGACTAACTTGATGACTGACCAAATGTTACGAATATCAAATTAGAAAAGGTTCATAATTGTTTGAATTACCTGTAAATGATAACTTATGAATGAACATCCTATATCTACCAACCAACACAAGCATCTTATCAGAGAATTCAATGCTTTTGATAAATTATAACTATTCATCTAGCAAATGCCATCCATTTAGAGCAAGTGTTGTATTTACCAAACGGACTATTTCCGAGTACAGAGGCTGCTTGCTGGCCTGGACATTCTGGTCACTGACTGGTTCAACAGCAGCTGCCAGGCTTTGAAAATAGTCAGAGCTAAAAATAAGGCACCAGGAAAATATTGTTTTTAATATCTCAGACGTAGGGAGTTAGGAACACCATATGAACTATAATTAAATGGACATCCTTCTTTTAACTGACTAACATATTACAAACCGAACAAGAGTCATACTTAACCTTGCATCATACAACAAGCAATTAAGTGAGACAGTATCGAACAATGCCAACATTTAATATAATTCTTATCATTGTAAAATATTTCATGTTAATTCATCAACACGACATGTTCATCTTATACCCTTAAACAACACTGAGGTAATGACAACATTCGGATATTTTACACAGGCAAAAAACTAATTAACTCAGCTGAATTGAAATATATTTGAAACAAATACCACTGGTCAAAGCTTGATGCATCAATCTCTGCTGAATGTGGTTGGCGTATGTCTTCATTCCAATGTACATCCTGCTGATAGGCTATTTCACTCCAGGAATACACATCCTCCTCAATCACCTGACTACAATGTCTACCACCAACACGACTCAGATGAAGTCCATCACGACCCAACACATCAGCACATTCCTTAATTGTATATAAAAACAGAATGCATGGTTTAACAAACTTTTCAATCATTGGAATATTAAGTCTTCATCTTTGCTATCTTCAATATACTTTCTTGTTAACCGAGATACAGAAACAAAAATAATGATATTGCTCATATACTGTTTTTGAAAAAGTTGGTGAATATTATATAAATATTGCATGCCTTCCAGTGTGACAGTACATATTGTTAACATGAGGGAAATACTGTTACCCGAGGAGAAGCCGAGGGTAACAGTATTTACCCGAATGTTGACACTATGTACTGTCACACTGGAAGCCATGCAATATTTATTTTATTATACCGAACACAGTTACATTTATATACATGATATATAAGATTTTTACCATAACACAACTTTCAATCAAGTTTAATCAATTTATTCTGTAATTATTGTTTGTTTACTTTAGCTGTCATTTTGTTGCAAATGTTGTTTAGAAATAAGGCAAACACCGGTTGTAACCAGATTCACAATACATTTTAATAAGCGCTTACCACCTCAGACTTGGGAAACCAAAAAGTGCCTATTTTAAGACGTGGGTGCTATGTTACAGTATCATGTCAACCGGTCAAATCGATACTGTCAGTGTGTGACAGTACGAAATTGCCCATGATGGGAATATGAGAAATTAACATGGGCAGGTCACGTGACTTATAATAATGATATATGTATACCAATGAAATAAACAATATCATTATGACAACCCATATCCACAAAGGCATAAAAATGCATTAGTTACATGTTTCTACCTGTCTATATAAATAAGGATCATCTTAAATTTGCCAAATATCTACAACTTTTATTTCTGTATTGCATAAACTTATTTTGTTGATTTATACCTGAGCTCCATATCCAAGGAATCTGATGTATGGGATGGCCTCTGAAATGTCCATTAGCATGGTGTTAGCATTCTGGATCCATCTGTTGAAGACTCTCGCTAATGTTGAAGATACTCGTCTGTCATTCTTTTTTCGTGGCAGAATAGAACATAAAACAATCTCAGTTTCCGGACTCGTCTCGTGGATACTATCACATACCTCAGTGACTCTCCTTTGAAATAAGCATACATTATTAGACTAATAACAAAGCCAAGGCAAACAAGTAGTGACTTCTTCAAATAAAGCATTATAAAGTCGTAATAACACTTTGTCATAACTTTCTTGAATCAGGCATATTTCATAACATTAAAACTTGAGGAAAAGGAGATTAAATAAAATTTCATAAATTGTTTTGTTACTTAGTAGACAAAATGTGTGTCATAGAACTAGAGTACGCCAAAGGGAGTTTTTAAAAACTGGTACCTTGACGAAGCTTATTGAAAAGACTGCTTCGTACGTAATAGAATCAAACATATTTAATGTGTACCTATAAAACACATCCTCTCTGGCTTGAACATCATTGGAGCCAAGATGAATATAGACACATGGGTAAAACTCCTTCTTCAATGAAAGCTGCAGAACTGCCACAAATCCCTTCTTGTCATTCACAAACTTGGCTCCTACAATTGAGGTAAACTGAACAATGGTAGCTTTTGTTTTTATGTTTTCTTTAACCACGACCCCCCCCCCCCCTTTGGGTCCAGAATACCGGTGACTTTGACTCTCGGTCCAGCAAATCCCGGGTTTTACCCCAGCCCTGTGAGGACAAACTGCTAACCCTAACCCCGGTAAGGACCATTTCTTGGGGGGGGGGGGGGCTGGTTACAATTGACTGATGCATTAATAATATTATTTTGGTATTGGATGGTTCAAATCAATCAAGAAACATTTGATTCAATAATTAATATGGAATGGAATATGCAGTACCATATCTTGTGATATGATTGGCGCATGGAATTTAATTGGTATTAAATAAAAAAACATTTTTCCTTTTCTTTTCACATAATACACTGTTTAAAAAGTGGTCGTGTGGAGTTCTTGTTTGTCCATATACATAAAAAAATTATTCAGTTTAAATATAAACAGTAAAAAACAGTAAAAATAAAATTTATGGTCCAGTGAAACAGCCTTGAGAAGCCTTTGCACAAATATAATCACTTGAATGCCATGCTAGTGCAATCATGGGTTCAAGCCACACACAGGATGCACTCTTTCTCGCAGGACTACTTATATACTGATATATCAAAAGTAAAATGCAAGAATCTCTGGATCAGCCTAAAAGGTTATTGGTGGAAGGCATGAAGCGTGTGTATATGCGTGTGTGTGTGCATGTGTAAAAACCAGCTGCCCAGCTAGCCAATTGGTTAGAGGGCTGTGCTATTGTTCTGGTATTCATGTGTCCAGCCACCACACTGGGTAGTTTCACTACCTCCACGGATGTCTTTATTGGTGTCAGAAAAGAAAGAACCGAGTGCCAGAATCACCCTTAAATGTAAATAGAGAGTGTTTGGATACGAAATCCTACATGTCCGGAAAGCTCAGTTGGTTCGAGCAGTTCTGGGTTGAAAGCCAACACTGCATGGACACACTTTTCCTCACAGAATACCCTTGAGATGATAGTGCTACGCTAATTCACCAGTCAATATTGTAACCATGGCCCCCAGGGTCAGGGGAATAGCCGGGACTTTGACTTTCGGTCCAGCCAACCCCGGGTAAAATCCCTGCCCTGCGGGAACGAACTGATGGTTAAACCCCGGCCAAATGCCCCCGCACCTCAGAGACTCACTCTACATAAAGCCCAATCTCGGCTTAATTTGGCGCTATGACAAAAACACCGCAGTCACCCGGCCCTGCGGGGCCACCTGGAAAGTAGAAACATGGCCCTTTTCACCGGCTATCCCTGGTATTCCCCCGGACCGGGGGGGGGGGGGGGGTTACAATTTACTGGTGCATAACATAGCGTTTACAGTAATAACCATCAAATATATCAGGGCAAATTGGATACTATAAGGAATAAGGTCTTCGGGTTGATGAAATATGTCGTCTGCAAAACTGAAGGAGACTATAAGTTGAATATTGTGGCTGATTATTTGGGTCATAATACATTCACTAACATCTTTATGCAATATTGAAGCAAAATAGTTCGCCATAATCATTTAAATAACATCCATTTGCCTTTTAAAAATGTGTGTACCTGATACTGGGAGGCATCGAATAGTGGACCAATTTGGAATCGCTGCTTGGATACGATGTACGTTGGAATCACCTGCCACAAGCGCACTACCAAGACATCCACTTGAATCTGCAATGGAAGAAAACACACGCTCATCGACCTGGATGTGCATCTCGACAGAAAAGAAAATATAGACAAATACTGCTGTTTTTTTTAAATAAAGTCGCGAAATCAAATCACGATTCACAATACAAGCGAAAACACGATAAATAATTCTAGGAACTTAATTCAGTCACAATTATATTCAAAAAAAAGGCGCGAGTAGTATTTTGATTTAAAGTTTGGTCAGCGATGATATCTAAGCAAGCTTAAATCTCAGTTTCAATCTCAAGAAATTCGAATCGAATCTCTCTCGTGAGCTTTCCGTGACAGAAAGCATCAGTTTCCGGGTCATTTCTCCAGAAGTGTGCGTAGATCGTAACCTTTGCAATACGTCATGTGCTATTTTAAGCATTTTCCATATAAGGTAATCCTCTACTTCCGATACCGAAAAACTTACAACAGGCCTCTCTTGCTATCAGTACAACTTTGCCGTTTATTTGACATTGCTATCAGTACAACAGTGTTCATAGTTAGCTTTACCATCAATACAACCTTGCTTCTTAGTTGGCTTCACTATTAGTACAACATTGATTTTTAAGTTGGCTTTACTACCAGTAAAGCACTGCTTCTTAGTTGGCTTTACTCTCAGTACAATGTTAATTCTACCTTAGCTTTGCAATCAGAGAAACATTGATCCTAGGTTAGCTCAACTAGCAGTACAATATTGCGTCTAGTCTTGTTTTAGTATAAGTACATACTTCGCTTCTTAGTTGGCTTAAATATCAGTATAACATTGCTTCTTCGTTGGCTTCACTATCAGTACAACATTGCGTCTCAGATGGCTTTACTATCATTACAACATTGCGTCTCAGATGGCTTTACTATCAGTACAACATTGTGTCGCAGATTGCTGTACTATCATTATAAAATTGCGTCTCAGATAGCTTTACTACCAGTACAACATTGCGTCTCAGATGGCTTTACTATCATTATAACATTGCGTCTCAGATGGCTTTACTTTCAGTACAACATTGCGTTTCAGTTGGCTTTACTATCAGTACAACATTGCGTCTCAGTTGGCTTTACTATCAGAACAACATTGCGTCTCAGATGGCTTTACTATCAGTACAACATTGCGTCTCAGTTGGCTTTACTTTCAGTTCGACATTGGGCCTCAGTTGGCTTTACTACCATTACAACATTGCGTCTCAGTTAGCTTAACTATCAGTAAACCATTGCCTTTCAGTTGGCTTTGCTTTCTTAACAACATTGCTTCTCTGTTGGCTGTGCTATCATTGCAACAATGCTTCTGAGTAAACTTTACTTTCGGTACAACATTGCTTTTTAGTCAGCTTAACTATTACTATGATATTGATTTGATTAATGCGGCTTTACCATTAGTATAACATAGCTTCAGAGTTAGCTTTGCTATCAGTACAACCTATGATTCTAAGTGAGCTTTGCTATCAGTACAACATTGCTTTTCAGTTGGCTTTGCTATCAGTTCAACTTGGCTTCTTAAATGGATTACTATCAGTACAGCATTGCTTCTTAGTTGGCTTTGCTATCAGTTCAACTTGGCTTTTTAAATGGATTACTATCAGTACAGCATTGCTTCTTAGTTGGCTTTGCTATCTGAACAACATGCTTCTTTAATGGCTTTAGTATCTGAACAACATTGCTTCTAGGTTGGCTTTACTTTTTTACAACATTGCTTCTTAGTATGTTTTTCTCTATGTACAACAATCAAAGTGTGCACATGTCTTTATCTTTATCTTAGTGTGTTCATTTAATACTTTATATATCAAAGTATGTACATGTTGTTTTTATATGTTTAAGTGTGTACATGTAGCCGTGTATATGTCAAAGTGAGTACATGTCCATGTATTTTTGTTTCATTTAAGTCGGAACAGTTTTTTTAAAACAAGTCTCAATATTCAAATATGTCAAGTGTTAACTTTCTTTTATGATCCATCACACTTCATCAAATATTTTATTTACTTGTCGTTAGTTCGTTTTACAACAAAATTAATGAAAATTGTATCATCTAAAAAGCGACACTGGTTACATATCACTTTTACCAGGTGTAATTCCGTTCGTTTGTAATCAACAACAATTGCATATGCATCAAGATATGTTAAAATGTCTGTTTAATTTGTTGTTTGGTCCAAGCATCAATCGTGTATGCAGCATTTCAACATATGCACTAATTATGACTTCAAAACTTGTTATTTATGTTTAAGTTTCATAATAAGTAGATGAAAAAGGATCTTCCTGAAATTAAAACTATCATATTATAATAACTGATAAGCGGACAGGAAGACGTTTGGTTTCAAACACTAAATGAGATAAACGTGCGAGGGAAAAATTGTTTTAAAAGCTATTCATTGATGATTATAATTCATGCTCTTTGTAATTTTATGTTTCTTGTCTGAAAGTTAGATAAATAAATACTGATACTTATATTTTTAGCAACTACAGCCCCGTCGTCAATGTTTTTTAGCAACTGCAGCAGCATCTTCTGACGAACTTTCTATCGGAGTTATCATAGTTAAGAATTTTCAGTTGATTGTTTTTCATTAAACATTACACATCCAGTACGTCTGAATTATTTTTTGCGTACAATAAAGACAGAAAATTGGGATAATAATTTGATCGTTCAGCTATCTCCGAAATCCTTACGATGGTAAATATAATACGCGTGTTAAATCAATGTACTTTCATGGAGTAAATAATGTTTAAACTAACGTAAAACAGTATAAACGCGTGATACTAAATGTGTTTGTGCAACCCGCAATGCGTTTATCGTCAACACCCAGAATGGGGGAGAGTGGTCTTATGGTTATGGTGTTTTCATCTCACAAAAGTGGCTGTTTGTTCCATCCCTAACCCATGAAGAGGACTTGAACGTTAATATATCTGTTTTAATCCCGATCGAGCTAGCAGAAACTGAGACAAACTAATAATCAAACAGCTAATGAATCTAACACCGTATATCTAATTTATTATTAATATCGTTTTTTCGCATTTAAGTATGGTTGTTTTGACATTTACATTTCAAAATGTTTTCGATTACAGCAAATGTATTTAAAACTTGTTGGATTTCAGGTATCGCTGCCGGTTGTTTTGAAGTCCTGCTTATCCTCGCAATTCTTGCGTTCTGGTGTGTCAGGAAAAGGAGGTATGTGACTTATTTCTGTGCTGGGATTTAGGAAAGAGGAGGTTGGTGACATTTTGTCAATTGGCCATGGGGGCTTAGTTCAATTATTCCGTGGTGTTATATTTTGGGGAAGACGAGATAGGTGACATCTTCTCAATTAACCACTGGGGCTTAGTTCTATTATTCCGTGGTGTTATATTTAAGGGAAGATGAGAAAGGTGACATCTTGTCAATTGGCAATGGGGGCTTAGTTCTATCATTCCGTGATGTTATATTTTGGAGAAGATGAGATAGTTGACATCTTGTCAATTGACCATGGGGGCTTAGTTCTATCATTCCGTGGTGTTGTATTTTAGGGAAGATGAAATAGGTGACATTTTGTCAATGGACGAACGGGGCTTAGTTCTGTCGTTCCGTGGTGTTATATTTTAGGGAAGATGAGAAAGGTGACATCTTGTCAATAGACAATGGGGGCTTAGTTATATCACTCCGTGGTGTTATATTTTGGGAAAGATGAGAAAGGTGACATCTTGTCAACTGGCAATGGGGGCTTAGTTCTATCATCCGTGGTGTTATATTTTTGGGAAGATGAGATAGGTGACATCTTGTCAATTGGCAATGGGGGCTTAGTTCTATCATTCCGTGGTGTTATATTTTAGGGAAGATAAGAAAGGTGACATCTTGTCAATTGGCAATGGGGGCTTAGTTCTATCATTCCGTGGTGTTATATTTTGGGGATGATGAGAAAGGTGAAATCTTGTCAATAGGCAATGGGGGCTTAGTTCTGTCATTCCGAGGTGTTATATTTTAGGGAAGATGAGAAAGGTGACATCTTGTCAATTGACAATGAGGGCTTAGTTCTATCATTCCGTGGTGTTATATTTTAGGGAAGATGAAAAAGGTGACATTTTATCAATTGACAATGGGTGCTTAGCTCTATCATTCCGTGGAGTTATATTTTAGGAAAAATGAGAAAGGTGACATCTTGTCAATTGGCAATAGGGGCTTAGTTCTATCATTCCGTGGTGTTATATTTTAGGGAAGATGAGATAGGTGACATTTTGTCAATAGGCAATGGGGGCTTAGTTCTATCATTCCGTGGTGTTATATTTTGGGGAAGATGAGAAAGGTGACATCTTGTCAATTGGCAATGGGGTCTTAGTTCTATCATTCCGTGGTGTTATATTTTGGGGAAGATGAGAAAGGTGACATCTTGTGTATTGACCATGGGGCCATAGTTCTATCATTCTGTGGTGTTATATTTTGGGGAAGATTAGAAAGGTGACATCTTGTCAATAGGCAATGGGGGCTTAATTTTATCATTTCGTGGTGTTATATTTTGGGGAAGATGAGGAAGGTGACATCATGTCAATAGGCAATGGGGGCTTAGTTCTATCATTCCGTGGTGTTTTATTTTGGGGAGGATGAGATAGGTGACATCTTGTCAATTGGCAATGGGGGCTTAGTTCTATCATTCCGTGGTGTTATTTATTAGGGAAGATGAGAAAGGTGACATTTTATCAATTGGTGTTATATTTTGGGGAAAATGAGATAGGTTACATCTTGTCAATTGACCATGGGGGCTTAGTTCTATCATTCCGTGATGTTATATTTTGGGTTAGGCCACAACAAATTGATCATTTGTTCTACGGATTTTGCCAAAAAAAAGTAGGAGCGAGCGAGCGAAAAAATAATAAAAATACTTTTTTTTAAATTTAAGGCAAATCAAAGGCGAGCGCAAGGCGAAAAATAAAAAAAAAAATAAAAAGTATATTTGTTACCAAATTTATCATACAATTATGTCAAGAAATGCTTTTTAATTGCAAACATAGGTTCAGTTATTAATGAAAAGGTTTTGATTGTATCACAGTGACATGCAAATCTGTCTCAATATTTAACAAATGGCAAAAAGGTCCAGTGCTTTACTATTAACTTCAATTTAAACGTGGATTTATTGTAAAGACAACATTTATCATAGTAACATACAATTATTCGAAGACCAAAAAGAAAACTATTGTATTCATTCCGTAACTTACTATTACAAAAAAACACATTTTAGACTTGTAAGAGTAATTCATGATTTGAGCATTTCTAAATATTGGGTCAGGTCTAAATTTGAACCTCTTGAAGCACATGATTAAATTGTAGTGACTTTGACTTTGCAGAAGATCGAACATGTAAATAACACAGAGAACATATCTAAAAAAGACACTGTGGATTAAATTGCGGGACAACATAAATGAAGCAGTATCAAACAAATCTGCAAATGTGGCACCAGTCATTATATTAGAGCAGGTGGTGGAATAAAGATATTTCCATTTAAAGAACCCGCCTTTACCCCGAACCTATAGTTTATAGGTCCGTGCCTTGAAAAAGAATATCCTGTCGGCCTCCATAGCTTCAATGCCCATAAGAAACAGGCCACTTTAATTACAGGCCATTTTATACAAATCGATCAAAGAAAACAAGTGGATAAAAACGAAGAATTGAGAAAATTAAAACAGTCATTTTACTTATAAAAGGTTTTATTTTCTGATTTTACTGAGATATTTTTTTATACTGTCCATGTGTATGTAATGCACTAGTCAATTGTAACCACGCCCCAAGGTCCGGGGAATAGCGGGGACTTTGACTTTTGGTCCAGCCAACCCCGGGTAAATCCACTGCATTCACCTGGCACTGTGGGGCCACCTGGAAGGTAAAAACTTGGCCCATTTCCCCGACTATCCCTGGTATACCCCAGGACCTGGGGGGAGGGGGCGTGGTTACCGTGTATTGACTGGTTCATAAATACAATGTAGTTTCTAAAACATTTACAAGTCCTACTATTTTTATCTGTTTATAACGATTATGATTATATGAAAACTGAGAAATGCATTTTAGAAAATTTAAAAAATAACTCACGAAAACATGTTCAATTGTTGTAAGTCGTGTGTCCGTGTATTTTAATATATTTTTTGCACTCAAAATCCGATTTAGTTATTATTTAACACAAAATTTTGAGTACAAAACAATGAAATACTTAAAACACACATAAATAAGTATTGCCTTCGACTCTGTGAAACTGTTGTTGTTTACTGAAGACTGTAATCCATTGACTTTGACACTGATTTTCATTTAAAACGTGTATTTGAAATTACGAAAACTGTAAGTAACCCGAAAATTAATACCGGAAATAAATAACAACGGTGCGTCCAGCAAAATATTCCCGACAAAAAAGACTGTCAACAAATATCGGCTGTTTTGCGGTTACCCGGACCTGATTTTGTCCTGACACGAGGAAATTTTGCTCGCAAAGAATGTAAATCATGGAAATACCTTCAAAAAAGGCGAAGTCGACGTTGAAGGATTAAATTCTTAGTAAAAGAACTTCAGAAAATAGAGGAAATTCAGAATTAAAAAAATATATAATAATATGCGCGGCCAAATAGTAAGTGCGGGCGCAAAAAAAAAGTTTTTTTTAATTTTTTTTTCGTTTTTTCGAATTTTAGGTGCGGCAAATCCGACGAACAAATGATCAATTTGTTGTGGTGGCCTTAGTTGAGATAGGTGACATCTTGTCAGTTGGCCATGGGGGCTTAGTTCTATCATTCCGTGGTGTTATATTTTGGGTTAGTTGAGATAGGTAACATCTTGTCAATTGACCATGGGGGCTTAGTTCTATCATTCCGTTATGTTATATTTTGGGTTAGTTGAGATAGGTGACATCTTGTCAGTTGGCCATGGGGGCTTAGTTCTATCATTCCGTGATGTTATATTTTGGGTTAGTTGAGATAGGTGACATCTTGTCAGTTGACCATGGGGGCTTAGTTCTATCATTCCGTTATGTTATATTTTGGGTTAGTTGAGATAGGTGACATATTGTCAATTGACCATGGGGGCTTAGTTCTATCATTCCGTGATGTTATATTTTGGCTTAGTTGAGATAGGTGACATCTTGTCAGTTGACCATGGGGGCTTAGTTATATCATTCCGTGATGTTATATTTTGGGTTAGTTGAGATAGGTGACATCTTGTCAGTTGACCATGGGGGCTTAGTTCTATCATTCCGTTATGTTATATTTTGGGTTAGTTGAGATAGGTGACATATTGTCAATTGACCATGGGGGCTTAGTTCTATCATTCCGTGGTGTTATATTTTGGCTTAGTTGAGATAGGTGACATCTTGTCAATTGACCATGGGGGCTTAGTTCTATCATTCCGTTATGTTATATTTTGGGTTAGTTGAGATAGGTGACATCTTGTCAATTGACCATGGGGGCTTAGTTATATCATTGTGTGATGTTATATTTTGGGTTAGTTGAGATAGGTGATATCTTGTCAATTGACCATGGGGGCTTAGTTCTATCATTCCGTGATGTTATATTTTGGGTTAGTTGAGATAGGTTACATCTTGTCAATTGACCATGGGGGCTTAGTTCTATCATTGTGTGATGTTATATTTTGGGTTAGTTGAGATAGGTGATATCTTGTCAATTGACCATGGGGGCTTAGTTCTATCATTCCGTGATGTTATATTTTGGGTTAGTTGAGATAGGTGATATCTTGTCAGTTGACCATGGGGGCTTAGTTCTATCATTCCGTGATGTTATATTTTGGGTTAGTTGAGATAGGTGACATCTTGTCAGTTGGCCATGGGGGCTTAGTTCTATCATTCCGTGATGTTATATTTTGGGTTAGTTGAGATAGGTGATATCTTGTCAATTGACCATGGGGGCTTAGTTCTATCATTCCGTGATGTTATATTTTGGGTTAGTTGAGATAGGTGATATCTTGTCAGTTGACCATGGGGGCTTAGTTCTATCATTCCGTGATGTTATATTTTGGGTTAGTTGAGATAGGTAACATCTTGTCAATTGACCATGGGGGCTTAGTTCTATCATTCCGTGATGTTATATTTTGGGTTAGTTGAGATAGGTGACATCTTGTCAGTTGACCATGGGGGCTTAGTTCTATCATTCCGTGATGTTATATTTTGGGTTAGTTGAGATAGGTGACATCTTGTCAGTTGACCATGAGGGCTTAGTTATATCATTGTGTGGTGTTTTTTAGGGAAGATGAGATAGGTGACATCTTGTCAACTGGCCATGGGGGGCTTAGTTCTATCATTTCTTTGTGTTATATTTTGGGAAGATGAGAAAGGTGACATCTTGTCAATTGTCGATGGGGCTTAGTTCTATCATTCCGTGTTGTTATGTTTTGGGGAAGATGAGATAGGTGACATCTTGTCAATAGGCAATGGGGGCTTAGTTCTATCATTCCCAGTGGTGTTATATTTTAGGGAATGTAAGATAGGTGTCATCTTGTCAATTGGCAATGGGGGCTTAGTTCTGTCATTCCGTGGTGTTATATTTTAGGAAAGATAAGATAGGTGACATCTTGTCAATGGGGGCTTAGTTCTATCGTTCCATGGTGTAATATTTTGGGAAAAGTAGGTAGGTGACATCTTGTCAATTTGCTATTTGGGATTTTTTCTTCATTTGGGATGGTGGGTTTCGGGAGATAAATTGATGATACATTGTCAAGCTGTCATTGGGTTTATTTCTTTTATTCCGGGATGGTGGGTTTCGGGAAAGAGGTGTTGGGTTGTACCTTGTCAATATGGCATGTGGGTTTCTTTCTGTGATTCCGTGGTGATGGATTTTGAGAAAAGAGGAGGTAGGTGATAGCATGTCAATATGACACAGGGGCTTATTCCTGTCATTCTGTGGTGTTGGATTTTGGGGAAGAGTAGGTAGGTGTTAGCATGTCAATATGACACGGGGGCTTATTTCTGTCATTCTGTGGTGTTGGATTTTGGGGAAGAGTATGTAGGTGTTAGCATGTCAATATGAGACGAGGGGCTTATTTCTGTCATCACGGGGTGGTGGGTTTTGGGGAAAGAGGGGTGGGTGCTAGCATGTCAATATGAGACGAGGGGCTTATTTCTGTCATTCCGTGATGGTGGGTTTTGGGGAAAGAGGGGTGGGTGCTAGCATGTCAATATGAGACGAGGGGCTTATTTCTGTCATCACGGGGTGGTTGGTTTTGGGGAAAGAGGGGTGGGTGCTAGCATGTCAATTTGAGACGAGGGGCTTATTTCTGTCATTCCGTGATGGTGGGTTTTGGGAAAAGAGGAGGTAGATGATAGCATTTAAAAATGACACGGGGGCTTATTTCTGTCATTCCGTGGTGGTGGGTTTAAGGGAAAGAGTAGGTAGATGATATCATTTAAAAATGGCACGGGGCTTATTTCTGTCATTCCGTGAGTTACCGGCCACGCAGCATGCCCGAGGGTCGGATTTTTTAATCCGGAACGGACACACATGATAGATGTTTTTTCTAGCATACATAAATTACATTTTTATGGAGAAATTACATAAAAAAGCGCATTTTTTTACGTATCACCAAAAAGCGCGTGCGATGATGTTTACTGACGTCATGACGCGCAGTAATTTGTATTCACTGCATACGGAAGAAGTTCCTTCAGTATCATGTCTTTTAAGGGTTATTTTGTTTTTGTTTTTTTTTAATTATATTTTTGTTTTTGTTAAGTTTATGTTAATGGAACTTATCTATTTAAGGGGGTTGTAGGGTTATTGTAATTTTGTTATATTTCACCAGAACACGTCTAAATATGACGATCTGTGACAATTTCACCTAAAAAAAATATGCTTTAAATCGATGTTGCGAATTGCGATATGCGATATTTTACAACGTTCCGGTAAATTCGGCAATTTTTTATAGCACCCCGCTTTGCGCATGCGCAATTGCCATTGTAATGCGAAGTATTCCGAATACGCTGTATTCGCGGAAATATTGACATTTCGTGAAACGGTTGTTTTAATTTATAAGATATACATGTTGTTAGCATTTTGATTTAATACATGACGAAGTGTATTGTTGCGGGCTGCAGTAGTAGCACAACGAAAGGTGACAAAGTACACAATGTCCCAAGTGTTAGAAAGAAAGCGGACAGAAAGACATGGTTGTCGAAAGTCAACAGATTGGACTTGATGTGTAAACCACAAAAAATTAATGTGTGTAATAAACATTTTCATCGGAAGTGTTACCAGAAAAACCTCCGGGTTGAATACATGGAAGGTAAAATCCAATATGATCTCGTACCAGGCTCAGTGCCAACTATTGTACAAAGAGGAAAGGTAAGACATGTATTTTATTTCTTATGGTTTTATTTAATTTCAATACTCTGTATGAATATTTTTTAAAGCAGGCGTAGTGTGTTTTAAGTTATAAATATGATGACCTACATGACATGTACAAAGTAAAATGACAATATATGATATGAATAAATTATTGTCACATTCTACCAATCACATAAAAAAAAATGATGACAGTTCTAAAAACCTTTTTTCTGCAAACCTTCAAAAAATGTTATGTCCATTCATCTTATGTAGAATTGATAGTAAACATGTTGAGAAAATATAATAACTAGGATTAATTTGTTCCAAATGTTTGTGTTTGTACATAAGTTATGCACACATGGCATTTTTGTGAAAATGAATTATGTTGACTTGACCGGATTAAGTACTCATTTTCAGTAACCTTTATTATAGTCATTATTTTAGCTTAGAAAATTGGCATTCAGGGATAGGTTCCTAGTATTTTGAAATTTCTTGTGTATCCCTGCAGTCTACAGTCTGCCCTGGTCATAAAATTGTCACAAAACTCTTTGACAGCCATTTAGATGGTATGGTCATTACTTATTACATGCTTCCATAAATATCAGTTAGGGACAAATTGGTGTCATATCTATAATGCACATCATGACCAGCCATTAAGTTATGCATACTGATCTATTTCTGCAAGCTAAATATAATTTGATCAACCAAAGTCAAAATTATCCTTTGATCTTTATTAAATATTGTTTTTACTGCAATTTGATTTCTTTGTAGTGACAGATTTTCTTTTAATATTATAGTCGTTTGTATTATCAGGGAGTCTGCTGTTTTATTTTAAAACATGTTTTTACCTTTTTTAACTATCAAATAAATTTGAATACAAACAGTAGGCTGTTCCAATTTTTCAATTTAAAATATTATATCTTGACAAAATTATTTCATGAAAATATTTATTGAATAAATGAAAATTGAGTAAAGACTTGGAAGTTGGACTTGGATTGATGACCAATATGCCTAATGTTTGTTTTCTTAATAGACAGAATACTTACTATTAAACTTAATAATTACTTTAATTCATTTCATAGCTAATCTTGTATCAAATATGTACTAGTTACCCCAGCAACTAGTTTTTGCACTGTCCAGACAGTCCTGACCAGCTGCATGTCATAACACATATGTTTTGCTTCTGTATACACAAACTTGACCAGCTGTAGGCCATAAAACTTTTCTGCACATGAAAATTAAAAAGTGACTTTATGGTTAGTCCAGTTGCATGTCATAAAATGAGCCCTTTCTGCAGGGCCTTTGAGGTTCAGTTGAAATCAGTTTGCAAATATATATATATATATGCAAGAATATATACACTTATGTGCAATGACATGTAACAATTGATGTTTTTTTTATTTAGTTTCAATATACGTTGGATTGAAAAAAGTGATGATTTATTTATCTTGTCAAAAACACTTTTTAAAGCTAGTTTTATTCAGCAATCTTTATAATAAAATAATATAGAATAACTTAGAAAAAGCCCCAATACTGGTATATACATCTAGTGCTTGCCATTTTTAAAAGCTTTGATCTCTTTGAAAATAAAACTTCAGTACACAATTTCATTTAAATGAATTATAGCACATTCAGTTACTGTAAAGTGATGTTACCATGTTTTACTTTTAAAACATAAAATGTTTAAAATCACTTGTAAAGGCCAATAGCATGTATGATCAAATGGGATCTTGGATTTGCATGTTGTTTTTTTGTGCCATTTCAGTCCAGTGAATGTCCCAATGCAGAGCACAATGGTCAACCTACCCGTCTCACAGTATATACAGAGAGTCAGCTTCCATCAGTACCGAAAAAGCTATTGGTATAATATAGTTTGACTTTGAGCATTTTCCATACTGATTTAGTTTGTTTGCATCAACCTGACATTTATAATTGTATGGTTCAATTGATCTTAATATTGCAAATATAAATGTAAGTATGATTACTTTATTGATTTTGAATATACCTGACAAAAAAGTATGAGAGTGGTTATTAGTCTCTTTGTGGTTGGTCAGTAGGTTGGTTGGTTGCACTTGTTCTTGTCCGGAGCATAACTTGAAAACAAACGGAAGGATGTTAATTTAACTTGATAAGATGGTAAAGTGCAGAACGTAAGAACTGTTACTTTTGCCCTTTGTTATTTTTTGGTCCATAGCATTACTTGAAAACTACTGCATGTCATTTGATTAAACTTAATAATATGGTATTTCTAACTGGTGTATGCCTTCTTTTCCATTCAAAGGGAATTTTGAAGCTGAAATTTAACAAGCTTTAGGAGATGACAGCTTCAGCAGTTTTTTGTTGAAATGAAATGGAATAAAGAATGCACAATACCACCAATATATTTGTTGCTTTGATATTCATTAAAATGAAAGTTCTTGGCTTGCTTTTTCAGATGGGTCCTTCTCGTGATGTTCTGGGAGATGTGACGAACACTGTTCTCCATCGTACAAGTCCAGCTCATCCAGTTGTTTCTTCAGCAGTTCCAAGAAAGGTATGTACCAAAAAACTAAACATAAGACTGCTCTACAAATGTAGTGACTAAACATTTCTTACAAAAGTGTTGGATATACTTTTGTACACTGTACTTATGTAAACATCATTGTTTGTTTCATAGACTGTAGTCTCTATTTTTTCTGATTATTTCTTTTGTTCTCTTTAACTGCACTCTCGTTTTGACACCTTTTTTTATTTTTTGTCTTGGAATGAGCAAACTTTTGCGTAGCTATCTGTAAACCAGTGATACAAGATTGCTGACAATAGATCAGTAAGCAGATTTTCATATTTTCGTTCGTAAATTGATGATTTATGGCTAAAAGCGTTACTAATGGTTTAAAGCTGCACTCTCACAGATTTACCATTTTTACAACTTTTTTTATTTTTTGTCTTGGAAAGAGCAAATTTTTGCATTACTATCTGCAAACCAATGATATAAGATTGCTGACAAAAGATCAGATCGCATGCTTTCATATTTACGTTCGAAAATTTATGTTTTATGACTTTTTATATAACTGGTTTCCATGGATTTTCGCCAACAAAATGCTCGTTCCAAGAAAAAAAAAGTTGTCAAAACGTTCAATCTGTGAGAGTGCAGCTTTAAGAAAAATGCATAAAATATAAATGTTTGATCTAAAAATGAATATCTGCGATATGATTTGTTGTCAGCACTCTTTTATCACTGGTTTGCAAAAATACAAAAATTTGCTCATTCCAAGACAATTATAAACAAGAGATGTTTGTCAAACATTATGCCCCCCCCCCCCCCCCCCTGAGCGCCATGTTTTCAGGATTATATGGACAATTGAATGAAATATGCATGGACCGAAATGACAGCTGATTTGTTGCTGTTTTAAGATTATGACCATTAAAGTGTGAGGATAAAGTGTGTTATGACCGTCATGACCTTTGACTCTATGAACTCAAAATCCAGAGTCATCAGCTGGTCACCAGAAACCTAAATGGCAAGTTTGAGGGCCATGGGTGCAGGCATTGTCAAGTTATCACAAGGCAAGTTTTTTTCGTTCAAGGTCACTGTGACCTTGACCTTTGACCCGATGACCCCTTAAATCATAAGGGGTCATCTACAAGTCAGATGCAACTCCAAGTCAAGTTTGAAGGTCATGGGTTCAGGCATTGTTGAGTTATCACTCGAACAACCTTTTACCATTCAAGATCACTGTGACCTTGACCTTTGGCTCTATGAATCCTAAATCAATAAGGGTGATCTACTGGTCAGGCTTAACATCCATGTCAAGTTTAATGATCTTAGGTTCAGGCATTGTTGAGATATTAGTGGGGGAAGATTTGTTAACTTTTTTGCGTTAAAGGTTACTGTGACATTGACCTTGGCCTGATGACCCCCAAAATCGATAGGGGTCATCTACTGGGCAGGCCCAACCTTCATGTCAAGTTTGATGACCATAGGTCCAAGAATTGTCGAGTTTGCTTTCAAGGTCACTGTGACCTTGACCTTTGACCCCTAAAATCAATAGGGGTCATCTACTGGTCAGGCCCAACCTCCATGTCAAGTTTGAGGGCCATGGGTGCAGCCATTGTCAAGTTATCACTCGGATAACCTTTTACCATTCCAGGTCACTGTGACCTTGACCTTTGGCCCAATGACCCCTTAAATCAATAGGGACTATCTTCTGGCCAGGCCCAACCTCCAAGTCAAGTTTGAGGGCCATAGGTGCAGGCATTGTCGAGTTATCACTCGGACAACCTTTTACCATTCCAGGTCCCTGTGACCTTGACCTTTGGCCAGATGACCCCCAAAAACCATAGGGGTCATCTCCTGGTCAGGCCAATTCCCCAAGTCAAGTTTGAGGGCCATGGGTGCAGGCATTGTTGAGTTATCAATTGGACAACCTTTTACCATTCAAGGTCACTGTGACCTTGACCTTTGGCCCAATGACCCCCCAAACCAATAGGGGTCATCTACTGGTCAGGCCCAACCTCCAAGTCAAGATTGAGGGCCATGGGTGCAGGCATTGTTGAGTTATTAATTGGACAACCTTTTACCATTCAAGGTCACTGTGACCTTGACCTTTGGCCCAATGACCCCCAAAAACAATAGGGGTCATATACTGGTCAGGCCCAACCTCTAAGTCAAGATTGAGGGCCATGGGTGCAGGCATTGTTGAGTTATCACTCGAACAACCTTTTACCATTCAAGGTCACTGTGACCTTGACCTTTGACCCATTGAGCCCAAAAAACAATAGGGGTCAGCTACTGGTCAGGCCCAACCTCCAAGTCAAGTTTGAGGGCCATGGGTGCAGGCATTGTCACATTATCACTCAGACAACCTTTTACCATTCAAGGTCACTGTGACCTTGACCTTTGGCCTGATGACCCCCAAAAACAATAGGGGTCATCTACTGGTCAGGCCCAACCTCCATGTCAAGTTTAAGGGCCATAGGTGCAGGCATTGTTGAGTTATCACTCGGACAAGCTTTAAAATTATTTTACCATTAAAGGTCACTGTGACCTTGACCTTTGACCCGATGACCCCCAAAATCAATAGGGGTCATCTACTGGTCAGGCCCAACCTTCATGTGAAGTTTGATGACCATACGTCCAGGAATTGTTGAGTTATCACTCGGACAAGCTTTGGTCTACCGACGGACCGACCGACCGACCGACCGACCGACATACCGACATGCCTGTGCAAAGCAATATACCCCTCTTCTTCGAAGGGGGGCATAAAAAGTTGTCAAATGGTAAATCTGTGAAAGTGCAGATTAAAGAACTCTGTTAGTAAAAAAAATGTAGAGTATCAGATGGCTACTCATCTTTTTAAATTAACATGATGCATTCATAGCCA
This sequence comes from Mya arenaria, assembly GCF_026914265.1. Lineage (NCBI taxonomy): Eukaryota > Metazoa > Mollusca > Bivalvia > Myida > Myidae > Mya > Mya arenaria. The sequence goes on along the minus strand of NC_069138.1, from coordinate 11,658,472 downwards.
GAAATTAAGATTTAGTTCATTGTCGATAAAAATGTTTGCTTTGGGGCTATATTATGAAAGGATATAGCTAGCCCTCAATTTATGTGAATTCATAATTGTGCAAGGGGGGGGGTTCGGGGACATGTCCCCTCGGAAAAAAATTGTTGCAATCTGGTGCATTCTTGGCATTCTGAGGTGCTTTATTTAGTACTGGAAAATTGACAGTTTTAGGTTCATGTAGTCAAGTTAACAAACTGCAACATTGGCAAATTTCTTGACAGAATCATATGGATTCAGTTGCGTACTCATGTATAGGCCTATTGGTTGATCATTGTAAATAACTTATTTTCAGATGCCTCGAAGGGCCATGGTGGACGCCAGCACACAGACATGTTATATTGCCCAGTATGCTGAAACACAGACAGAGGATCAACCAGTTGACAGCTCCACCCAGTGTGACCCCGCCAGTATATCTATTGACCATTCATATACTTGTCCCAAGATGTATTCACCCCCTCGCCCCAAGATGTCTATACCAGCCCGCCCCAAGATGTCTTCACCAGCTCGCCCCAAGATGTCTACACAGTCTGGACTCTACAGATCTCGAGTTTGAGGTGACCTCGGACGAGTCAGAAATGTGTGTTGATGATGAAAAGTGTGATCCAACCTTTGAACCTGCGACCGAGGAAATCACCAGTTCAAGCTCAGGAAGTTCTTTGTCTCTAGAAGACTTGAATGAAAGTAGTTTTATTGTTTTTGGCCAGTGTTTGAATGAACTTCTAGCTGGTGTTCGTTGCGTCAAGTGTGACAAACGATGCATGATTACAAACACTTACATGAAAGGATCATCTCTGACTGTGTATTTCCAGTGTTCTAACTTCCATGACTTTCAATGGAGTACACAGCAATCATCTGGGAGATTTCCTCATGCGAATATACAGATTGCTGCTGCAGCCTTGTTCAGTGGCCAGAACTATAGTGTGCTCACACAGTTTGCAGCCCTTCTTGGCTTACGCTTCTTGCACAGAACCTCTTACAATGCCATTCACATTTAAAGGAAAAAGAGTGTGTTCAGCAGGTGATGGCAGATGTGATAGCCCTGGATTTTCTGCCAAGTATGGAACCTACACGGTGATGGACATTCAAACAAATGTCATTTTAGGTTTCCATATAACTCAGTGTACAGAAACCAGCAGCTCTGTCTACATGGAGAAACATGGTTTGGAAAAATGCCTCGGTCATCTTCAAGACAATGAAGTAACTGTTGATGTTTTGGCTACGGACCGCCATGTGCAAATAAGAAAATACCTGACTGACAAATGGCCTGATATAAATCATCAGTTTGATGTATGGCATCTTGCCAAATCAGTTGGGAAAAAAAATAGCAAGAGAAGTAAGCAAACAGGTTGCGAGAGGCTTTCAACTTGGATTAAGTCGGTGGTGAATCACCTATGGTGGTGTTGTGCCACATGTGATGGAAATGGAGATGTGTTGGTGGAAAAGTGGCTATCCATCGTCCATCATGTGTGTAACCGCCATGTATTTCCTAGACATCATGTCACTGAATGTTGCCATGGACGGCTAGAGCCAACAGTTGAAAGAAAAACGAAATGGCTAAAGATGCAGTCACCAGAACACCAGGCACTTACAAATGTAGTAAACAACAAGCTGTTGGTTAAGGATATCAGACAGTTGACTCTATTTTGCCATACTGGTGCTTTGGAAAGCTATCATGCTTTGCTGCTGAAGTACATGCCGAAGCGGATCCATTACAGCCTGGAAGGCATGATAGCAAGAACCCACCTGGCCGCCCTTGACCATAACCATAATGTAAACAGGGCGCAGGCAACAGTAAAAACAGGAAGCAGGAAAGGGGAGAAACGGTTTAAAACTGAATTTTCCAAACTTTCCAAATCATGGATTGCGAAGAAAATGTATGAGAAAAAGACATATGAATATTTAGAAAATTTGAAGGAAAAAACACTAGAAACTGAAAAATTAAATTGCACACGGCCCAACAGAAGATCGCTCCCACCGAACATCAGTAGGAATAAAAACCAAGAAAAGATATCATAGTTCAAGGTCGAGTCTCTCGATTTGGAAAATGAGTATGACCTCGGATTCATTGTTACTTACATGTTATTTGTTATTGCATTCTGTTATGGATTTTGTTTATCTTGTTAATTTTATAATGTTAAGTTTTGCTTTTTACTGGTTTTAAATATTATCATTAATTTATACTTCATCTAAAATGTGATTGTCATTTTCATTACAACAGTAGCTGTAAGCAAAGATTGCTTGATCTGTATATACACACGATTAAATGTAGAAAGTTGGATTTTATCTTTATGCTTTTGAGCTACTAGTACATAGTACATACAATGTTTTGAATGAGTGTCATCCTAACTTGAGTGACGAATGATCATGAAACTTCAGGGTTAGGTTGCCTGTGAGCAGTAGATATTCTCGTACCATATTCGATGTCAGTAGGTCAAGATCAATTATCAATAGTCATATAACATAAATGTCCGGAGTTAAATTTTTACCTTTGCTTTCCTCAAAGCGTTTTGCAAGTAATAAAAAACAATGCAGTGCTAAAACATATTTATTTACATTCAACATGTTCTTCACAAAGCTGAGCTCATTAATTGTGTCTTCTGTTTGACAAATATTTTTTTTCAAACAATACAACAAAATTGTTGGTAAACCCACTTCCTAGAACATTACCATTGTACATGTATGGCGACTAGCCTATTGGAAGTACTTTCAGCAAAAATATTTTAAGATGACTGTTTTAAAAGATGCTGTACTTAATACAGGAGTGTCATGGAATCAATACAAACATGTAATTTTAGACATTTCTTAATTTTACGAGCTAAGGTTTTTTACAAAAGCAATGCCAACTAAAACATGCAAAGGCTATGACTATCCATTGACTGCTTTTCTGTGAAACTGGTTGTTAAAAGTGAAACATACATGTTATCTTAATTAATGCCGTAATGTGTTTACACAAAGACTTCAAGAATACACCTATAAATTTCTCAATTGTATATTTATATGCCAATTCAAACTGCTGTACACAACAATAATAGTAATCTCAGTTTGCCTCTTCGAACCCCACAAAATTGTCTCTTCCATCAAGGTTAGGGAACTGTAGGCGAACCTTGTTTACAACACAAGCTGGCACCACTCTTCTGTTATGTTGACCCAACTTGCCATAGATCCACAGCGTAAATTGTCTATGCGCCGTCAACCGAAAGAAACTGAAAAAGATCAACATCGTCTTAAAACGGGCATTACAACATTTTTAATAACCAATGGTTAACGGAAAATCATGAACTATTTAGTATGTGTTCTATATGCATTAATTTAAATTATTATTTAAAGTTTTCCTTAAATTAATTTGCTGTAGTAATTAAGCTGTACTCTAATAAATTTACTGTTATTTTAGGGTAAATGTAGGTTAACCAGTTTTTTCGGCATTAAAAATATTTTTTAGCATTTCAATCAGGTTTATCAATAATATGATAATAGTGGTATTATTTTCAATATTTAAATATTTTTGTCATTGAAACATACGTGTCAGTTACTGGCACTGGTAGAAATGTTCCCATCATTGCAGATACAGTTATGGCTGCTACTCCCAAAACATCTCTATCCAGACAAAGGGTAGAGAAATTCGGGTGGTTACATATGCAATCAAGCTGAATTTGTTCGTTATTTTTCTTTCCATTTATTGCAACCAATTCACGGCAACATAAACAGTAAATCTCTTTCTGCATATCTGAACAACATCCGCATAGGCACCAGGCTCCAACGTTGGCAACTCGATCATTTCCAATAATACTATGATCTTGCAAACTTTCTTTGTCAGTATCCCCATCAGTTTCGGAATTCTCGTCGTCTGTATCTCGCTGCTGTTCAAAGCGACATGCCTGTATGTTTAAATCATCTAACTTCAATTGGTTTTCATCATCAGAACCCGTGCCAAAAAAAGCTCAGCTTTCTAAAAAGCGCAGCTTTAGCTTAGCTAAAGCTATGCTTTTCAAATTGCTGCGTTTTTTAGCTAAGCTATTTTGAAAAAGCTTAGCAAAAGCTGTGTTTTTTATAGAAAGGTTAGCAAAAGCTGTGCTTTTTAATAA